>NC_037673.1:52551013-52719446 GCF_003255815.1 Theropithecus gelada | reverse complement strand
GCAGTGTCGCGATCTCGGCTCACTGCAAGCTCCGCCTCCCAGGTTCAGGCCATTCTCCTGCCTCAGCCTCCGAGTAGCTGGGACTACAGGCGCCCGCCACCACGCCCGGCTAGTTTTTTGTATTTTTAGTAGAGACGGGGTTTCACCATGTTAGCCAGGATGGTCTCGATCTCCTGACCTCGTGATCCGCCCGCCTCGGCCTCCCAAAGTGCTGGGATTACAGGCTTGAGCCACCGCGCCCGGCCTCATCCCCAGTCCTTAATCCAAGACAGGTTTAACAGTTGGATTTGGGGAAAATGGTTCCAATTGGATGCTGAAGTCCACAGAACATTCCACAGTTTAATTCATTTGTTCTGCCCTGGCAGAGTTTATGACAGTTCACAGCAGTCCCAACAAAGTCAAGTGAAATGACCCATTGCATGTGTGAAGTGTCTTCCCAACTCCTTCCACTTTAGACCCATCAGCTAGCCAAATGAGTGAAATTTCATTTTTAGTCATGTCACTTATTTCTCGAAATTCTTCAAGCCATTCCCAGAAAGGCTTGGCATGATTTAAGATTCCAACAATCCCTGGAAAAGGTAAGCATCAGTAAGGGAAAAAAAGGATATATGATCTGATAGGTTTTTTTTAAGACTATGTTGACCTTTACAGAACAAGGGCCTTTGGTCAAAGAAAAATAGAAAAGAAACTAGATTCTTCTCAGCTGTCAGAGAAAGAATTTACATAGTCTTGGGAAGCTCACTGGAACATGTTAGGAAGGCCTAAAATGGAGATGCCAAAGACATAAACTGCCAAACTCTAGATGTGATGTAAACACTGTTTATGATGTAAAACAATACTGTATCTCATCAGTATTCTGTAAGACTTTTTGATGCTGGTGCTTTCTTGACTTTACACAAGTGTCAAAAGAAGCTGTTCATAGAACTAGATCATAAACTGTTACCTGACACTACAATTGTAAGACATCAATTGTAAAATGCATCCTGCTTTCAGAGGTGTTAAAATGTGAGAAAATGTGCCTCCTAGAATAGATGAGAGTAGTTTTGGGCCTTGACAGTAGAAGTGATTTCCTACTTGAGGAGTCCAGTTCCTGGCAAAAAAAAAAAAAAAAAAAGCAAAAAACCTGTGTGATTTTGCAGGCCTGATCATAGTCAATTACAAACACTTTATCTGACAGGCCTCACGGGTGAAAGTTGCTCTCTCCACTGCCAGTGCACTGCAGTCTCTGGAAGTCGTTACAGTCCCCTGGCCCACCATGACCTTACATGTAACTGCATTCCTGGCTAAGCTGCCTCCATTTAGAGGTATCCTTATCGGGAAAACTCAAAGACCATTTGCTCCCCCCGACTCACTGCTTAGTACTTTTGCACTCCTAACCCTTCCCTCTGCCTCCTGCTAGGCCTTGGGCCTATAAAACTGCCCAAGCCTTTTGTTTGGAGCTCTCAGACAGTGACACGACTCCTCTCTCTGTGCTGGTCTACTTGACTTTCAACTAGTGGGCCATTCCATGGGGACTGCGAGAGGAATGGAATGCAGCAGGTGCTTTCTCTGGTTTAGACTCTTGTTTATACTATTGCAATAACTGATGAAAAGCTGGACTGTCACTTTCATTTTGAATGTCCTTTAATCCAGTATTCCAACAACACCTGGCAGTTCAGCACTCTCTCTCCAGTTGAGCCACGCTCCTGACACTACTCAAGAGAATGCAGTAAAGCAATCTGAGCACAAAGCATGGAACAGTCAGAGGTTCTTATGTTTATTACCCAGGATTTCTATGGTATTCTTGTTTTCTGTGTACTCAAGCAAATGTTGAGCAACTGCCACTTATCAATCACTGAGTTGGATGTGCTAGATGTGATGAAACTCAATACTCAAATGGGAAACAATTCACAGCATTGTAGATACATAGTATTTGGATGACAAAATATTTGGTTCTTACTATGAGTGAGAAAGAAATTCAGGGAAGGGAGGGATCAATGTGAACTATAGTAATCAAGGAAAGCTTTGTGAAAGAAGGTCGACTTGAGTAAAGCATTGAACTAGTAAAATTTGGGTAGTACAAAAGACATCTGGCCTTTAGGGCAGAAGAATCCCATTCTCAAAGAACAGAGTGATTTTTTCACACTTAGGATATTTTGCAAGTTATATTTTCAAAATTAGATGTGCATGCCCCTATAACAATAAAATTGTTTCCTCTGCAGAGTGACATGGAATATGGAATGGGGCATAATTATTTTCAAAATTTCAACCTTAATTGTTTTGACTACATTCATGTTTAGTTTATAATGCCCAAATGCAAACCAATGGATTACAGAAACGACAGCTTAAAATTTTCCTCCACGATTGGTTAGCTAACCATTATGTGGCAATTAACATGCAATTTGACCAGAATTGCCAGCCATTGGGCTAGAAAGAGGCATTCTCCAAAAAAAGGTATAGCCATTCTGATCTAAGTATCTGTACTTTGCATGCTTATCAGGAATAAGTTTTTGAAATAAAGGTTTAACTTTGGAAGTCTGGCTTCCCTCCAGCTATCCAATTAAATTAGCTTATTTATTAAGCACCACTTTCAATTCTATTTTAGACATTTTAAAACTACGTAAATATTTTCAATTCACAAACATTTTTTGAGCACTTTCGCAATGCCAGGTAGAAGTCCCTGCCTTCCCAGAGCTTACAGTCTAAACTCAATCTAGACTCTAGAGTTGTAGTGTCAATGTGGTAGCCACTAGCCCCATGTGGCTATTAAGCACTTGAAACATGGCTAGTGCAATAAGAAATTGAATTTTAATTTTATTTAATGTTTCTTAATCTAAATTTAAATTTAAAAACTGAGACTTGATTCAGCTGTTGGAAAACTTTCAAGTATGTCTGGACAACTTGGGTGTGTGAATCTACTCTATAACTACACATTTCATACACTCTAAATACAGATCAAATATTTCCAATGATAACTTAGCATCCAAATTGAGATGTAAGTGTAGGCAAAATATGTACTAGATTTCAAAGATTTAGTACATAAATGTAAAATACCTCAATAATCATTACATTGACTACATGTTGAAATGACAGTATTTGGGATATATCGACTACATATATGGCTCACATTATATTTTTACAGGACAGCTCTAGAGTAACAATTTGCCCAAGAAAAGCTTAGACAACACAAGGCCACTTTATTACAAGCATAAGAATTGGAGAAGCTCTAGTGCACCTCAACTCATGATCATTTTCTTTCTGTTCCCCTTTTACCTTCTTCTTCCTCTCCTTCCTCTAACAATGATGTGCACTGAACTCTTAAGAGCTAGAAAGATTGCTGACCCAAGGTTTAAATGGTTTACAGTAATTTCTCATAGGTAGAGGATTTTAATACAAAAGAACAGTATAATGACTTGGCAACTCAAATATAGGAGTATATTAGTAGCCCAGTGGAAAAAAAGGTGTGAAAGAAACAGCTTTGCTTTTCCCCATGGACTGTCTTAGAAGTCATTTTCTAATAAGTCACTAAAACTACTTAATCACTTTTTTAAAGTTTTAAAATCCTAAGTTCTGGATTATTTATGAAAGATGAAATATATTATTCCAAATTGCATTTATTTTATAAATATCAGATACTAGATTTTAAAAATCATCATGAATGGAGAAGAGCTTTCAGCCAAGCATTCTCTACCATCACAGAATGGATTTCAGTTATCACTATCTTTACTTCCATGGTCACTCTCCTTCATGGTGCAGAAAGTGGAGAATGGGAAGGTGTCTTATTTAAGAACTCCTAGCAGTTTACACAGATTCCTTGAAATGTGAAGATCAAGAAGTCTCAATTTACTCAATTTACTACAGAAATCCATTGACCATCCTGGACAACAACCCATTTCATCAGATTTGGCAAAAACTGCTAGCTGATTCCCAGCTTTCTGAGCACACAGATAAGGCTACATTTCCCAGTCTCTCTTACAGTTACATGTGACTAAGTTTTTAACAGTGGAATCTGAGATGTATATGCTTATTTCTTTGCCTGACCCATAAAAATGTTCCACAAGTCCACCTTGTCTCTCTCCTCCCCAACTCCTTCCCTTTCTCTGGCTTGACGAAGAGAAGCATAAAGATCTTGGAAGCCATACCAGACTGCAGAGCCACAGGATGGAAGGAACCTGGATTCTTAAGTAACTACTGGGAATGACACCTATCTACCGGGAATACCCTTTTTGGACAGTCAGGTGAGCAAGAAACATACTTCTATTTTGTTAAGCCACTGAAGTTTTGGGGTTGTAACAGCAGCAAGTGTCACCCTAAAGATATAATGAGCAATCCAAAGGACTGTAATGTAGCCTAAGGATAAACTATTTTCACAACTGTTGGTATCACCACTGAACAGCAAGACAGTACCCCATCCTTTGATCCCAATGATATAGGAGTTAAAAAAATTATTTAGGCAGACAGTGAGGGTAAGGAAGTCCTTGATCAGGTTTCCCTTTTAATAAAAAGCAGCCCCCAAATCATTTCTTTTCTAACAAAAAGCAGCCTGTAAAATTGAGCTGCAGACGTGGAGAAGCAAGCTGGAAGTTTGCATGGGTGAAAGCTGGCAGCTGTGACAATAGGAAAAGGCTACCCAGAGGCTAGGCATGTTCAACACGGCGGCTCCATCTTCCCTTTTCTTTGTCAGCCATATGTACAGTAAGGAGCAGACAACATGGCACCAGCCAGGTAGAAAATCTGTTCGCATAATAAAAGATTAGAGTGGGGTGGCCAGCTTCTTTGATTACTATATAAACATCACACCTGGTTCAACCAATCTTTGGGCCCTATGTAAATCAGACACTGCCTCCTCAAGCCAGACTATAAAATCCTGTGTACTTCACTATGGGACCAGAAGACCCACTCTGGCATCCCTCTCTCTCTGTAAAAGAGAGAGCTATTCTCTTTTCTCTTTTGCTTATTAAACTTTCCGCTCCTAAATCCACTCCTTGTGTGGCTGCATCTTTGATTTTCTTGGCATGAGACAACGAATCTCAGGCATTACCCCAGACAAACAACACCGCTTCACCACCTTTTCTCCTCCCCTTTTATGTGACTGGACAGACATGTAAACAAGTGAAGAAAGAAGGAAACTGCCAATGAGCATATGAAAAGGTGCCCAACATCACTAATCATCAGGGAAATATAAATTAAAACCACAGTAAATGGATAGAATTAAAAACAGCAGTAACACCTAGTAATGGTGAAGATGTGGAGCAAACAGAACACTCTTATAATGCTGGTGGCTATAGTAAATGGTACAACCATTCTGGAAAACTCTTTGGCTGTTTCTAATAAAAAGTTATACCCTACGTTCCAGCAATTCCACTCCTAAGTATATGCCCAGAAAAATGAGTCCTTGTGTTGACCAAAAGACTTGTAGTAAAATATTTGTAGGAGCTTTGTTCAAAATCTGGAAACAATCCAAATGCCTGTCAATAGGAGACTACAAAAACAATTTGTAGTTATTCAAATGACACAATAAAAAGAAACTATTACACAAAACAACATGGCTGAATCTCACGGCTATTATATTGAACAAAAGAAGCCACATATAAAAGACAGATACTCTATGATTCCATGTAAATGACATTCAAGAACAGGCAAACCCAATTCATGGTGATAAAAATCAAAATAGTGCTCTGGGCCAGGAAGTTGACTGTAAAGGGGCAAGAGGAAACTGTCCAGGGTGATAGAAATGTTTCACATCTTGATTTAAGTGATGGTTACAAGGAGCATACATAGGTAAACATTCAAGCTGTACATTTAAGATTTGGGCATTTTATTGTAGGCAAATTTTATTTCAAATTTAAAAAATTAACTTTCCTAAGATCACACAATTAGTAATGGGATTCAAACTTTGGTTAATCTGAGTCATTTCACCAGAGTAGATTTCATTTTCCTAGTGAATTACATACACAGATGAGAAAACTACAGGTTTGTTACTATTTAAATAAGTGATAGCATTATTCTCAGTACATATTTATAGTATCCACACTATGATAAACTGAACTTATTTTGGCACGTATACCTTCTAAATTCTACTCCAAATGATAGTGTTTTCTTTGTGGCATCATAGCAACAGTAATTCTGTTTATAAAATTGAAATAATTATTGGAACCAAGCTTTCCACCTACCCAGATGACTGCTAGCCCAATAAAATATCTCAGCTGAAGAACAAACATGTTAAGATGAAATTGCCAGAACTTGTAACTGCAACAGTTAACTGGCATGAACACATTGGGAAGTATTCTTAGCTGATTGGCATAAGTGGATTATCATGAATAAATCTCCCGTGATGGCACACTTGATGAAACAATTGCTAGAGGAGGTATATAATAAGATGCCAAGATGGTCAATTAACAAGTATCACTCTTGCTGTATGATATCCCAAGGGCAAATTATATCATAATAGAGATTCAACCACTAGAGTTGGCAAAGTGATCACTGACTTCTCAAGAATCAACTCTCTAAAATCGACAAAGCAGTTATTGTAATACCAGAGTAAGACCTGAGCATTAAAATCCAAGTGCACCAGCATTCAGCTATGATACCGAGCCTCTTAATACGATACCGATACAGGGCTGCCTCTTAAAAATACTTTATGTAACTGTATGGACTTTGTGACTTCATCAGATGGAGATGTGGGGGAAAAAAATCTAGTTACTGTCTTCCTTTTACACATAAGCAAATCAAAGCCTAAAGCAGGTCATTGATACGCTAGGTACCACACAAGTCGGCAAATACAGCCAATGTTAAAGCTACTCCATAGTTGGAGTAACCTTACCTTGTTATATAGAAGCAGCTTCTCCTGCTACCCATAATTTTAAAAAATATTTTAAAGTGCTTTGATTTCTGTTGAGAATTCTTCAATCTCCCACATGGTAAGCCTCATCCCAAAACTAAAATTAAAACCAAGTTAAAATATCCAAGATGGTGGGATCGTAAGTTCCTATGTTCAGAAGGAGAGGGAAAAGACTTTTGTTTCTGAAAAAAGAATCCCACAGAAATATGAGACTCTACATCCAGAAAACTCTGATGGAGACAAAAGAAATCTTTCAACTCCTACAGAAAAAATATATTCCAGATGACCTACTTTGATGATTTGATAAACATCCCCCAAATTAGAGCAAAACAATTAACGGATCACTTAGGTAAAGATCTAAGAACTGGGACAAATCTCATTGGCTCACTTCAATGTCCAGCGTCAGTGTCTCCACACGCCAATCCCTGTTCCCCTGTCCCCTTCTGACAAGGAATCCCTCACGGCACCATCTGTCTCTAGAGCAGGGGTCAATGTGCAGTTCTCGGCTCCTTTGAGTGGGTCTGTTAATGGATTTCAAGGAGGTCAAAGGTTAAAGCCCCTGCAATTTTATGCAAAACTTGATTCTATAATTTATGTGATCCAAAGAGATCAGAACTGCTATTCTAAAGTGAAAGCCCGAGGAAAACCCGCGGGGCCAGCGCAGCTGCGCCGCGCCCCACCGTGCCACTCACCTGGGTGTGGCCAGCCCGGGCTCCCGGGGCAGGAACCGCTCCGTGACTCTCAGCTCAGTCCCCCATCCTACCCGGCCAACCTCTCGCTCCGCCCCTGGGAAGCCTCCCGCCGCTGGCTGGGAGACAGTCAGGACCCCCAGGTCAGGGCCGCCCGTGGGAGCCCGCCTCCGCGAGCTCGGGACGCGCGGGCGGAAGCAGCTTCGACGCGGCTCTTCACACACAGCCAGCCACCAGCCCACCCGCCCTGCGGCGTTCTC
The DNA here is from genome assembly GCF_003255815.1 of Theropithecus gelada. Taxonomy (NCBI): domain Eukaryota; kingdom Metazoa; phylum Chordata; class Mammalia; order Primates; family Cercopithecidae; genus Theropithecus; species Theropithecus gelada. The sequence goes on along the minus strand of NC_037673.1, from coordinate 52,711,677 downwards.
CCGGCCAGGGCCCCAGGACATAGGAGACTCCCTTCTGGATTGTTTCATGCTGGAGGTACTAGGTTCGCGCTTCGGTGTGGAACGGGGAATCTAAATCCTACAGTGAGCATAAGCACATACTGGCAAGTCGAAGTTTTTAGAAAATGCTTTAGAAAACGAAATACCACACTATTTTCAATACACTAAAAAAATCGATGAAGGCCACACCAATCAAAATGAAAAAAATGACTGCTCCCAAGTTAGGGCACTAACGAGAGAGAACTACGTAAACCAGCACAAGTGTGAAGCTATGGGGAAGGTGCGAGGAGAAAACTGAGCACTGCTGCTGTCCTATATAATAAAAATGTTATCAAGGCCAGGCACTGTGGCATGTACCTGTGATCTAGCACTTTTGGAGGCCAGGAGTTCGATATCAGCCTGGCCAACACAGCAAGACCCTGTCTCTATTAAATAAATAGGGGAAAATGTTCTCAGTGCAAACAATGAAATTAGAAAAGACATATCTACTCCACCCCCAAGATCCCAGGGACTGGTGGAGTAAGTAGGTTATCCATCCTGTGTGAAATCAGGTACCCCCTGACATTCCTTCCCCACTATATCAACATTATTCCCAAACTCTCACATATGTAGCTGGTGTTTACGATTCCACATTTTGAGCTTCCTTTTAGCTAAGGCCACAGTCTTTCACTCCTATTAAAATGCAAAGAATTCAAGGAAAAGTTAAGCCTTATCAGTGACGTCTCAACCTCTGCCTTCTCTTGAGAGCAGACCTTGAAATAATTAGAAAAAGGGCACTAGATTCTAAGGGCTGAGGGGAAAAGTACAAAAATGGAAGAACTTGCAGAATCTGATGAAAGCTGATCTTGAGTTGCATTAAATATACCAAAAGGACCCTTACAGTGGTTAAACTTACATGATTTTTTGACTTTATGATGGTGTAAAAGCAATATGCATTCAGCACAAATCGTACTGTGAATTTTGCTCTTTTCCCAGGCTAGTGGTATGTGGTAGATGGAGACTGTGATGCTGGGCGGCAGCCGCCAGACACAGCTTTTAGCCAGCCACAAGACCGCGAGGGTAAACCACCCAAACTCTACTGCGTTCTGTGTGGATGCCCAAGTACTTATTCTTGAGCCTCACCAGAAGAGGAATTGATTGCCCTGTCACCAGGGCATCCCTGTCATCCAGCAATTTTAGATGTTTCAAACATTCTTCAGCCCAGTGTGCTTTCAGTTGTGTACATTAATGGTGAGTGCCCACATACAACCAGTTTTTCACTTTCAGTACAGTATTCAATAAATGAGATATTCAACACATCTATGAAATAGGCTTTGTATAGATGAATTTGCCCAACTTTAGGCTAAGTGTTGTCAGCACGTTTAAGGCAGGCTAAGCTATGATGTTCAGCAGGTTTAGGTGTATTTAATGGATTTTTGGCTTACTGCTATCTTCGACTTACAGTGGGTTTATCCGGATGTAACTCCATTGTAAATTGAGGAGCATGTGTATATACAACATATAAAATGATTAAGGCTTAAGATTTCTGACACCAAGCAGAAGAAAAACAAACGATCAACATAAGACATGATTTCTTAGGTGAAATTCCAGGAATTTAAAAAGTACTAATGAAGCAGAAAATTCACTATTATTAAGCAACATTTAAACATATATAGACCGGGCGAGCTCTGGAGAATTAAAAACAATTGCTAATTAAAGGGTTGAAAGTAAAAAATATATACTAGAATACAAAAGATGAAAAAAACAGGAAAGATACAATAGAGAATTCAGCAGTTCTAGAATCTAATAGAAACTCCAAAAACAGAGAACAGAGAAAACTTGGGGAAAAAAAATTATCAAATACAAAAAACACTCCTAGAGACCAAGAAAAAAAAAAAAGACAATTTTCAAAGCACCCTGAGTACCACACAAAATTAAACGTCCCATTCATCGTAAAATTGAAGACGACCAATATCTTTTGGGATCTTTTAAGAAAATTAACATTGAACCTGGGAAGGTAATAGGAAAAAGGCATGATTTGTCTCCCAGAAAAACAAAAAAACACTTGGGTAAACAAATTGCTCAAAAAGTGTGTGATCCAAATTCAAAGCAAATTGGTATGTGGAATGGCTTTGAGCAGTTTTCATTTGACCCTGACACTTCCCATTCTCTCCGCAGACACAGAAGTCATAAAATTAGGAAGATAGTAAAGGTGAGGCAATCAAGACTGTTAATTGGCCCATCCAGTGAACAGTATTTATATAAACTCTGGCTTTAGATTTTCAATTTTAGAATCTGTGGATATAAGGGAGACTTTATGGTAACAGAAAATGCAAATGTTAACTTGGGATATGTGAATGTGCAGTTTACAGATGTTATGACATACAAATAGAGGACAGGAAAAGGTGCCTTTAAAATCATCTCACACAGTATACTTCTAAGGCGAGTCAGAGATTTGAGTTAAATCTTTATGTATCAACATCAACAGATGTCTGAAGTTGGTGAGATAAAAATACAGGTTGAGCATCCCTAATCCAAAAATTCAAAATTCCAAGTGCTCCTAAACCTGAAACCTTGAGCACCAAATGTGATGCCACAGATTGTCCACATGGGTGACAGAGATAGTGACACCTTAGTTTTGGGATGGCTCAAGGTACACAAACTTTGTTTCATGCACAAAATTACTTAAAATATCAAAAATTATCTTCAAGTTGTACATGAGGTATAATGAAACAAATGAATTTCATGTTTAGGCTTGGGGCCCATCTCCAAGATCTCTCATTATATATTATGCAAATATTCCAAAATCAAAAAAAAATCTGACATCTGAAATATTGCTGGTCCCAAGCATTTCAGATAAGGGATACTCAACCTGTATATGATGGCCGTGAACAGAAATGGTTAATAGTTGATTGTTGGATGTGGAATGGCAATTTGGAAGGGGAGGGGCAGAAGAATATTGCTTTCTATTACAAATGCTTCTATGGCATTTTATTTTCTAATTTATGCATGTTACTTTGATAACTTCTAAAGAGATGATTCAAACCTATACCTACAAATGAGGAGAGTAATTAAACATAGGGACATTTACAGTTCATCTGTAATGGTGGTAGACGTATGATACATTTCCTTTCCTTTTTTGTATTTGATTCAGTAACACTACTAGGTAATCTGACAAATCAAGCAAAAGCTGAAAAGGAATCAGTTCAGAAGGAGCAATCTGTTTAAAAAAAAAAAAAAAGCAATGAAAAAAATGAGACAAGACTGGCCTATACTCTTCCTAAATGAAACTAGAAAATTAAGACACACAGATATTACAAATAACAATCTAAACACCTTCATTCATTTAGCCTTTCCCAGAAGTGAGATAACAGAATAAAACTGAAATATGTCCTGTATTTTTATTAACTGAACTTTTTTTGAGTTTCTATGTTCTTTGCATTCTTCTATTAGTATATCCACATATACAGAACATTGATAACCACTGTGGTCACAGTAGTATTTTTCCTTGTCTATTTTTCACTATTTTTCATGTAGGCAACTAATCCTTCCTTGAGTGATCAAATCAGATTCCTTTTTGATTTCTGTTCCTTAAAGTCAACCCTTCAAAGGGTTAATATTTAACTATTAGTTTTAATATTTTATAATTCACATGAAGTTAATTTTGAATACGGCATGAGGCAGCCATCTACCCAGTTATCCTAACACACTATCTGTTGATATGCCTTCCTTTTTCATATGTGATGCCTCATTTATTAACTAAATTCCTATAACAAGATATACATCAGGGACATGTCACTTTGGATTGTTTAGGTGAACGGTAACAATACCAATCATTTTTGTTGCCCCAGTATCTACACCTCACTGGGTCTTAAATATTTGGGTTCATTCATTTAACAATTTATTAAGAACTTCGGGCTGGGCGCGGTGGCTCATGCCTGTAATCCCAGCACTTTGAGAGGCTGAGGAGGGCAGATCACGAGGTCAGGAGTTCGAGACCAGGCTGGCCAACATAGTGAAACCTGTCTCTACTAAAAATTAGCTGGGCACAGTGGCGCGTGTCTGTAATCCCAACTACTCAGGAGAGGCTGAGGCAGGAGAATTGATTGAACCCGAGAGGCGGAGGTTGCAGTGAGCCACAATCACGCCATTGCACTCCAGCCTTAGCAACAAGAGCAAGACGCCATCTCAAAAAAAAAAAAAAAAAAAAAAAAAAAAAAAGAAACTTCATCTATTCTAGGCATAGCAAGTTCAAGATATATAATGGAAAATGAAGAAAGACAGGGTTCTTTCATCAATCTTAAAATATGAATCGAAAATTTATGGAAAGAGTAAGCAGCGTTGTTTTTTGTTGATAAATGGGTTTGAGTCCTAAGATTAATTTTCATTGCCACATCTGTACAGTAATGTATTTTATAATTAATATTTAATTTATGTAAGACTTTGTTCACTGCATTGGTTACACAAGACACAAAAAAACAGTTTCAAAAATACAGGAGTGTGGGCTAGGATGTGCAACAAAGAAAAATTTAAAGTGCTGATGGAAAACTTAAGGGAAAAGTGTTTCATCCTTTATTTCAAGGAAAGATTGTATATTATAAAAACAAACATTGTTATGCCATTGAGTACAAAGCTCCCATCACAAGCATTTAACCATTTTCATCATGCATCTGATGATCTAAAAATCAAAATCACTTTGAAAGGCTTAAGTATTCTACTGTTTCTTAAAGATTATGTTATCACATTATAGTGACACACTACTGTTTTAAAGACTCAAGTAAAAATGAGACCCAGTAATTTTTAACCAAAAGTGTATCATACCCTATTTACTTGTTTTATAAGATCAATAAACACTATAGTAAGACTTGGCATTTAAACATTAAACATGTCTAAGCCCCCTGAAGAATATACCAGAAATAAGAAAGACATTTAGAATGCTTTAATATTTCTAGTTAACACCGTTTGAATCAGTAACTGCATTGTTGTAAGTTTTAGCATCTCACATAACTAGTCAGTAAGGATTTTTTTTTAAGTGTAGGAGTGAGAATACAAGGACAGGAGCTATGAGAATGTCACGTTTTATACTTCTGTTAAAAACTCAAAAATCAAAACTATTTTCTTCTCTGCATCAAAACCACAGACTTGAAGGATGTTTTGGCTTTAATCCCATGACTCATCATCTACTGGGTTGGGAGCTTGTGAAGAAGAAAACCCAGCTGTGTTCAAACTGCTCTTGCCCTGGTAATTATTTAAAAAAAAAAAAAAAAGAAACAAACATTTAATTTTATGACAGCTTTAAAGTTACATCACTCAGACTGAGAGCAAGGACTCAAAGTATCTATCATGTCTTCCCCAAATACACAAAGAACTTTATTCTCACTAAATCTGATTCACCTGAAAAAAGGCTCATGTCAAACCAGGAAGTCTAAATTGCACAAAATGTTTCAATAAAAATATTTGTTAAGTCAATAGTTTTTGACAAGTGGGGAAAACTTAATGCACTACACTCAATGAATCAGCATAAATATTTAATTAGCATGTTCATTGTTTCTATATAAAGGTGGTGCTCAGTCTATAAAAACCTGACATACCAGAAAAGACTTGTAGCCTCATGGCTGGCCACAGTGGCTCATGCCTGTAATCTCAGCACTTGGAGGCTGAAGCAGGTGGATCACTTGAGGCCAGGAGTTTGAGACCAGCCTGGCCAACATGGTGAAATCCTCTATTACACACACACACACACCCCCCCCAGCTGAGCATGGTGGCACATGCCTTTAATCCCAGATACACTGGAGGCTGAGGCACGAGAATTGCTTGAACCTGGGAGGCGGAGGTTGCAGTGAGCCAAGATCATGCCACTGCACTCCAGCCTGGACAACAGAGCCAGACACTATCTCAAAAAAAAAAAAAAAAAAAAAAAGAGAAAATAAAAGGCTTGTAACCCCAATAGGTCCTGTATTTTATATTAATTATTAATGTCAGAATTCAAAAATAATTCCATCAGAAATTTAAAAGATTCCAAATTAAAATTTAAAATCTGGGAAAGGAGACTGTTTAGGCATAAATCTCAAAGTTAATTCCTGACCTTTAAAACCAAAAATATGTATATACATAAAATGTTGATGAAATAATAAAGTAGCTACCTTCCAGGCTTGATTATTAAATATTATAGTTACACCTCACAATATTAAGCACAACATTTACAAAGAGTAACCAGAAGGTAAGTTCTGAATTTTTCCCTTCTACTAACCTTTCTAGTATCAACTGATGCAAACACGTTTCCTCTTGTACTACCGCTGAAGCCAGGAATGTATGTACTAAAGGCAATTTCTTCCAACCATGCAGGAACATCCTGTTGAGCCTTTAAAAAAAATTGACTTCATATGCAACATAAAGTCTTAAAGATTGGAAAAGTTTACTTGTTATATATATATGCATAAAATGTCTACTTTCAACAACGAAGTAAGAAAACTACCCATTCCATTTTAAAAGTTTAACTTACATCTGTCAATACTTTTACTAGAGGCTGTGCTAAGTGGTTATCCGATTCAAGATCAAAAAAGGAAATAGCTCTGCCAGTATTCCCACAACGACCAGTACGCCCAATTCGATGAACATATTCATCAATGGTAGACGGAAGATCAAAATTGATAACATGTTGCACATTTTCAATATCCAGCCCTCTGGCAGCTACTGAAGTAGCAACAAGAACTGGGCACTTCCCACAGCGAAAATCTCCAAGAGCTTGCTCCCGCTCTCTCTGTTCCCGATCACTTGAAAGAAAAGAAAGCATGTTATTAGAACAACTCTTAAAATCATTAAAGTGAATCATTAAAGTTCAACATACAAATTTCTTTTTAGTAATAGTAAGAATAGCAGCATTTGGCTGGGCACGGTGGCTCACACCTGTAATCCCAGCACTTTGGGAGGCTGAAGCAGGTGGATCACAAGGTCAGGAGATCTAGACCAGCCTGGCCAACATGGTGAAACCCCATCTCTATTAAAGATACAAAAAATTAGCTGGGCGTGGTGGCATGCACCTGTAATCCCAGCTACTCGGGAGGCTGAGGCAGGAGAATCACTTGAACCTGGAGGGGCAGAGGTTACAGTGAGCCGAGATCGTGCCATTGCACTCCAGCCTGGGCAACTGGGCGAGACTCCATCTCAAAAAAAAAAAAAAAAAAAAAAAAAAGAATAGCAGCATTTAACATTAACGTTCACTTCTTATATACCAAGTAGTATACTAATTCCTTCCAAGCTACCATTTTATTTAATCCTCACAATAATACTTTGAGTTGCAAAAATTATCTCCATTTGCAAATGAGGTAAAGTAACAACTAATATGTAGAGACAGAATACAAACTCAAGTCTGACAAAAATCAAATCCTATTATAATCTCTATGCTTTATAGCCTTAACATAAAATATACAACTACTTGATTAGAAGGCTTGCTTAAAAATATATTTTTAAAGTATAATTTCAGAATACCATATACTATGCAATATTTTAGGATCTACTAATAAAGTGCCAATAAAACTGTATTAATATGACATTTTAAAGCACTCCAATTTTAAAAAGTCCTAAGAAAGATTACATTTAGCAAAGGAAAAACTTGATATGGGGCCAGAGATCCTTAAGTGATATCTCTTGAGAAGTTTCCACTTCTTATGTTGAGGCTATCTAAGGCAGACCTTTATCTTACCCACCACAACCGCTTAGTTCTAAAAACTAAGAATGAAGACGAAAAATACTAGTTTAGTACTCCTGGGTATTACCCTTTTCCTCATATAAAGGACAATAACAGTTTATATCTGAGAGAATTCTGAATCCCAATCCTAGGATTGTATCATATTAGTTATATAAACTGATGTTTCTTAAATACCAAATAGAAGTCATTCCCCTAATAAGAAATTATATTCATCTACTCACCCATGAATACTTGTAGTTGATATTTTTTCTTGACAAAGAAAAGTTGCAATAAAATCTGCTTTTTTCTTAGTTTCAACAAAGACCATAGTTCTTTCATCCCCTACAAGACAAATGAAATTATTAATAGTCAAACTTCAAAATCAGGAAATGAAAAATAAAGCAGGGGTAGGAGGCAGTGCTTGAACAGGAAACTTTGTCCGCCACTGTATTTATTACCAGCACCACAGCCGGACCTGGTACATGAGAGGGACTCTAATTCTAGAATGGATGTCAAAGACACAAGGACTGTTTTCCTAGTTTAGGGATTTAAAAAATTAGCTCGTCCTTCCTCCTCCCAGGCCAACACAAGAAGTAGAACCTTAGGGAAAGGTAAGTCATATCTGCCTGCCAACTCTTAGTAGTATAAAATCGTCTTAGTCCTTTCCTCCCCTCCATTTCCCTCACTCTATAAATGATTTTTGCTCTCTGCCTCTCAAGATAATCCAATCTTTCATTCTCCTGTGATTGCCCGAGGTGTTTACAATAGTGGCATCTGACCTGGGGCTGCTTAATTCTATATAAACAGTGTTCCAAATATTATCTCTAATTCAAATCCCTTCATTCCCAAAATATTTTACAGATTAAAAAATTAAATGACAGCCTTATCCCAGGGTCTTAACTTGTTAAGGAATGTTTGTTTCTTAAAATATTTAACCAGTAGAAATTCAAGCATGGGCCGGAGATTTTCCCACACAGGGAATTTCCCTATAAAATGTTAGAGAAGAAAGATAATTTATAGCTTTAAAGCATATACAAATGTATTAGTGTTCATAATCACTCTCCCCATTTCTCTGTCAGCTCACATCATTTATTCAGCAAATATTGAGTGCCTACTAGATGCCTGTCAACGTTTCTGTTGGATATACAGAAATAAAAGCCCCTGCTTTCACTATGGGGAGGCAAATACATATTATGCATTTAGTACTAAAAAGGAAAAAATCAGTAAGATAAAAGGTCCAGAGATGATTACTTTAGATACTTTAAGATAGGCTTATTAGACAGGCCTACTTTAGATATCCCAATTAGATGGTATCTTAGTAAAGATTTAATAAAGATAGTGAACTGTGCAGGTATCTAGGAAAAGAGCTTAAGGAAGAGGGAAAGACAAGTCTAAGCCTCTGAGAAATGGGTGTTCTTATACTCATCAAACAGAAAAGAGATTCTAATGTGGTCTCCACATCCTGGGCAGAGGGAACAGCAAGTACAAAGGCCATGAAGCAGAAGTCTACCTGGTATATATGAGGAAGAGTAATGGGCCAAGTGTGGCTGGAGTAGGGAAAGCAATAGGAGATAAAGTCAGAGAGGTAATGGAGGCCATATCATAAAGGGCCTTTATGGCTACTGAAAGAACGTTTTTACTCTAAGAAGGGAAAACATGGGGTTTCGAGCAGAGAAGTAACATGATCTGATCTTTAACTGAGGATTTAAAGGATTCTACATATAATTTGATGGTACAAGAGGATTTTGCTAACAGAAGAGACGTATAGTTTGAGAAAGAAATCAAGAGTGACTCCAACATTTTCTGTTTGAGCAACTGGAAAAATGGAACTAACATTAACTGATATAGGAAGACTACAGGAAAAAATCATTTAGAGATGATATTTAAGCTTTAGATATCTATTAGATGACCAAGTAGCAAAATCAAAATGCTAACTGGTTCCCATAACAATGAGTTAAATCTTTGAATCGTGGTCCTTTTACATTTATTTCAGAATGATGATTTTATGTTTTATTAAAAATTCTGTTTCAACAGTTCCAGAGGTCATCCAACAAGATGCCCAAGGCTAAAACGGATTCATCTGACAGAGCCACATACATAGCACTGCTGAGCAGCTCAAGCCCTGGTCTTGTCTTTCCTTGGTTCCCAGTGTGAACTGCAAGTAGCAATAAAAATTTAACTCTGCTGATTCTATTTCTCTAGTTTTTCCCTACCAATTTTGTATTTGTTCTAGGTCAGACAATGAGCTGTTTCCCATTGGTGGCAGCAATGACTGCAAATTTAGCTTTATAAGACTATCTGATGATCTCTTTTGGGTGAAAAATGATAGAGAATCAATTCTGTTGGTCTATTTCTGTGTGTATTTGCCCCGTGAGCCAAAATCAACTAAGAATATAAAGAATTCTAGCTTTAGTTACTTGATCATAAATTTTTGTATTTCTGTGTTCACTCCTGATATGTGGCTGACGTGGTGGAACTGAGGCTATAAGTTATCTATGTGCCTGTAATTCAGAAAGGGTTTTATCATTATGTGAAATCAGTTGTGAATATCCTACGGAAGTGTTTTTTTTTTTGTTTTTTTTTGGTTTTTTTTGAGATGGAGTCTCGCTCTGTCACCCAGGCTGGAGTGCAGTGGCGCAATCTCGGCTCACTACAAGCTCTGCCTCCGGGATTCACGCCATTCTTCTGACTCAGCCTCCCGAGTAGCTGGGACTACAGGCGCCCACCACCACGCCCGGCTTATTTCTTTTGTATTTTTAGTAGAGACAGGTTTCACCATGTTAGCCAGAATGGTCTCTCTCAGTCTCCTGACCTTGTGATCCTCCCACCTCAGCCTCTCAAAGTGCTGGGACTACAGGCGTGAGCCACTGCGCCCAGCCCCTATAGAAGTATTAACACATTAAATTACAAAGTCTCTTAAAGGAAGTCTATTCAAATTTGTTTATAAAGATGAACAGAAGAGAAATGTTATCGAGGTAAATATTCCTAAAATATCAGAAAGTAAAGAAATTGAACTTGTAATGCTCTAAACTTTTGAAAAATATAAACTATGTTAAACTTTTGAAAAAACTTATTACAAGAATCAGAAACATTTGAAGAATCCAAGTTCACATAATTAAGTGAAATCTTTGGTAAATGAGACTAACACCTTTGCTTTAACAAGAAAAAAAAAAATCTTTTCCCCATTATCAGTGTTAAATTTAACACACTTATTTTACTTGGGTTTGTTTTTCCTAATGTATAGAGGTTTACCAGTGAAATAAGCTAGTATTATTCCTCCACGATGTTTAAGAGTATGAAAATGGAAATCTGTGTTCAACTAAATTTAGTCATTTATTCAATAGTATTTATGTTTTGAAAAATATCATCTTGAAGGTAATTTCCAAAATCTTCAGGTAACTGAAAACAGTAGACAATGCTTGTGTATGACATCTCCCAGTTTCCCATCTCCCTGCTCCCAATTTCCTTTATGAAATAGAAGTTACTATAATTAAAAGCTATAATTAACATAAGTGGTTGCAACTACGCCAGGAATAACAGTGACAGAAATAAAAACTGTAATTGCTTTTGTTTCAAGGAAAAAAAGTAGTTTAGTGGCTTTTAAACATTTTGGTCTCTGTCACCTTTAAACTCACAAAACATTGACAATCCTGGAGTTTTTTGTGTGTGTTTTGGTATTAAAAATTAACACCTAGATAACCTTTAAATAATTATTTGAACAATATTTGAATATTAAAATAATTCTTAGAATAATCATGAGGCCGGGCGCGGTGGCTCAAGCCTGTAATCCCAGCACTTTGGGAGGCCGAGACGGGCGGATCACGAGGTCGGGAGATCGAGACCATCCTGGCTAATATGGTGAAACCCCATCTCCACTAAAAAAAAAAATACAAAAAACTAGCCGGGCAAGGTGGCGGGCGCCTGTAGTCCCAGGTACTCGGGAGGCTGAGCCAGGAGAATGGCGGGAACCCGGGAGGCAGAGCTTGCAGTGAGCTGAGATCCGGCCACTGCACTCCAGCCTGGGCGACAGAGCGAGACTCCGTCTCAAAAAAAAAAAAAAAAAAAAAAAAAGAATAATCATGAAAATTATTTTTACCTTGCAGACCCCATTAGAGGATCTTAGAGAATCTGAGGGAGACACATTTTGTCCTAAAATGTCAGTTTGTTCCAGAACATTGAAAAAGCACAATGAAAGATAAAACTTGGAAACTGAATTTTATCTGCTTTGATTTATAACACTTGGGTCAAAATAAGCTATAAAAGGTGTTAATATTTTAGCAAAGGTCACTCAGTTTTGATGGAATTACTTTCTTGATTTACTGTTTAATGCTTTCACTTATAATATGAGGAGTTTTTTTTTCCTCAGAGCCATTACACTGGAGAAAAAGTTATTCTTTACCCTCCTTGTAATCAGCCTAGATCGCAGAGATTCTGTTGACTTTATTAGGTCTGATTGTTTAAAAAAAAAAAAAAAAAAAAAAGACTAAAGGGGAAAAAAAGAAGAAAAAAAGACTAAAGAGAGAAGGTTCCCTATTTATGAAAGAGCTGTGGTTATTTACAACCATGTTAATTTCTATGTTCACTTCTAAATGTTTTATTGTCACTTCAATTAAATTGATAACCAAATAGTTTCTCTCATACCCACGAATCCTACAATCAAATATTCAACTCTCCTCTGACAACTCCTTCTGTCTTTTTAAGATCAAATTATAAATTTAGAAGAAGAAATTCACCTAGAAAACTTTTGAGATTTCTCAGAGAGAGCCCCAAGAAAAGCACAAAGGTTTATTATTTCACCTTATAAAACAAGGGATTCTAGAAATTACTATTTTTTAAATGTATTACTATTTAAGAGTTGTATGGTAAGAGTTGTCAAACCAGAAAAGACTACACTTTTCCAAGATTAAAGAGAATACGTAAAATATTAATACATATTAATACAGGTTCAGCATTCCTAACTTGAAAATCCAAAATCCCAAACTTTTTGAGTACTGACATGATGCTCAAAGGAAATGCTCACTGGAGCATTTCAGAGTTTTGGATTAGGGATGATCAAGTGACAAACATACTGCAAATATTCCAAAAGTTAATAAAAAAAAAAAATCTGAAACATGGCCAGGTGTGGTGGCTCACACCTGTAATTCCAGCACTTTGAGAGGCCAAGGCAGGCGGATCACCTGAGGTCAGGAGTTCGAGATCAGCCTGGCGTGGTGAAACCCGATCTCTACTAAAAATACAAAAATTAGCTGGGCGTGGCGGCAGGTGCCTGAAATCTCAGCTACTCAGGAAGCTGAGGCAGGAGAATCGCTTCAACCCAGGAGGCAGAGGTTGCTGTGAGCCAAGATAATGCAGTCGCACTCTAACCTGAGAGACAAGAGTGAAACTCCATCTCCAAAAAAAAAAAAAAAATCTGAAACACTTCTGGTCTCAACCATTTTGGATAAGGGATATTCCGCCTGTATTTTTTTTTTTTTAAATGTATGCTTTATGGGAGTCCCTCATGATTTGTAAATTCCCTCACCATCCAAAGTATGTTTTTACCCTCAGGAGAAACACTGTTCAAAATTCTATAAAGTAACTCTATGGAGTTTCCCTATCTTTATCAAAGTCCTGAAGGTATGTTGCCTGATGCAACAGTACAGTGCTGCCCGTTATAATTTCACTTTTTAAAACGTCTATAACCTTACTTCTTTCCTAACTTGAATCTAGCATCTTCTCCAGTGGTTCTTCACTAGAGATGTACGTCAGACTTACACATGGCATTCTGTAAAAATATAAATGTCTGGACCCTATTTCTACATCTACAGGTGAACTCAGTTCCCATTTTGTCTTTCATTGTGCTTTTTCAATGTTCTGGAACAAACTGACACTTCATGACAAAGTAAGTCTTTCCCAGAGTCTCCAAGATCCTCTAAAGAGGTCTGCGAGGTAAAAACAATTTTCATAATTATACTACTAGGTCTATTTACTTTATATTCTTGATATGAAAAATTACATCTGTCCATTTTCATAAACAGGTTTCTTCTTTGAAAATAGGCTTAATCAGATGTTTTGCCTAGTATTTTTTTGAATGGCTTTATTACCTTTATTTTGCATGTCATAGAAAAAATTTTATCAGTAGCATTATTCTTATTATGAACCCTCCTCAGACCCTTGATATTTAACAATTACTGGTAACAAATTTACCATGATCATTAAATCTGTCATCTTCAGACAGCTTTTGTCTTCTTTAGATGCTTGCCCAAAGGCTGTGCTGTAAGCTATATAGATCAGAGTCTATATCCTAAAAGAGAGACTCCAAGCCTTGTGAAGTACTATTAATACTTCAAAGAACAGAGTCTTGGGTACAAGGTTCTGAAGTTGACTGCTTTGACAACTTTTAGACCCTATCACTGGACTGAGTGAGATTTCCAGGACTAGACAGAATCATGCAAGCTGATCCCTAACATATACAATGAAGAATTACATAAGGACTGAATGAGCTGATGGAGAAAATCTCTCTGTGGTCATGTGTTGGCAATACTGTTAATATTATTTTAATATTCTATTTTCTGGATATAAGAAGAAGCTTTTTGTCCTCTTAAGCTAGCTGTCATCTACACATTTTAGTAGACTGCTTTTGTAAACTAAAATCAAACATTCTAAAATCGTATCTGACCTTGCATCTCACTGACACCCCATCCCAACCCAAATTCAGATTTCTTAACTAAGTCTCCTTACTTTTCATGGTAGTTATCTGCAACAGTTAAATTAATCTGTCTGCCTCCTTTAACCAAGATATAAGTGGACAAGTTACCTGTGCAACTGACATCTCACCTGGATTTCATATTTGAAAACGGCATAGTAGGTACAACCAGATACTTTTTTTAAGGAACGAAGGTTGGCTTTCCTTATGGAATCAGTGCCTACGAAGACCTCCCATATAAGCTGGCCTGGTGCTTGTCTTACACGGCCCAGTCTTGGAGATCTTAAGGAAAGCCAGACACTTCCTGACAGGACATGAACCACAGGAAATATGGGGGACCTTTAGTAGAGTGAAATTCACTCCAATGTATACCTACTGCAGGTGAAACCTAGTAGAAAGAGTTTCTGAGACTTAGTTTCCTATCCCTTAGATAGCAAATAATCAAGGATTTTTAAAGTTCAATCTGACATTCCTTATGAAAACTTCCAGACAAAAGTTAATTTTGTGACTTTAGTAAAAGTCAATACTGCACAGCTCTAGATTTGCAAAACAAACTGAAGGAGGCCTATTTATTGTTAATGAACAATCTTGCTGCACCCATGCCAATAAGCAAGCCAAACACAAGACCAAACTTCTTGTCATCAAGACTCTCTCTGAGATTATTATGGTCATGAGGTAGATATAGGCTGTCAGAAAACATTATGGAAGAATTTGAATTAAGCAAAAAAGATCGCTGTCTAGCACACTCTTTGTGCCTTCTATAGTCTTTTTCATAACTGTTGCAATTGACAGCAATGCCAATGATTCTCAGTAAAAATGCAAATAAAGTTTTCCCCTGAAATGTAATTGATTATTGCATTTGAATAATGACCAGTTTTACATCTATCTCTTAAGTTAATTTTAGCATTCCTAATTGCCTAAACCAGGGGTGTCCAATCTTTTGGCTTCCCTGGGCCACATTAGGAGAATTGTCTTCGGTCACACATAAAATATGCTAACACTACTGATAGCTGATGAGCTAAAAAACAACAACAAAACAAACAAACAAACAAAAAAACTCATCATGTTTTAAGAAAGGTTATGAATTTGCATTGAACCACATTCAAAGCTCTCCTGGGCTGCATATGGCCTGTGGGCTGTGGGTTGGACAAGCTTGGCCTAAACATACATATATTTTTTGAATTCTCCTTTTGACTAGCTGTAACATCTTACTGGTTCCTTTGGTAACTAAAGAGCTCAATAAATTCTTTGATCCATGTTGACTTAAAATTATGAAAAAGGCAGTTTGGCTATACTACTCTAAAATAAACCTATATATTTAAAGGCAAAAGGAAAAAAATAGCATAATTAAGTGAAAGAGTAGAAAAAGAGATAAATTATATGAACAAAAATTTGTATAATTTGATGATATACTGGATGGATATTACATGCAAAGTTAAAAAGATATCAACTATGAACACTAAACCAAAAAAATACTTCACAGCTTAAATAATACAGAAGTATATCAATAGTGCTCATATATAATACATTGACCTTTTCTCAAGGGCAAACCAGTACTTCTGAAAAACTCTCCTTTTGGATTATTTGCAAAATAAACTTTATCCCACAAACTCATATATAAAAAAATCTTGGCCGGGCGCAGTGGCTCATGCCTGTAATCCCAGCACTTTGGAAGGCCGAGGTGGGCAGATCACGAGGTCAGGAGATCAAGACCATCCTGGCTAACACGGTGAAACCTTATCTCTACTAAAAATACAAAAAAATTAGCCGGGCATGGTGGTGGGTGCCTCTCTATCCCAGCTACTAGGGAGGCTGAGGCAGGAGAATCGCTTGAACCTAGGAGGCGGAGGTTGCAGTGAGCTGAGATCATGCTACTGCACTCCAGCCTGGGCGACAGAGCGAGACTCCATCTCAGAAAAAAAAAAAAAAATCTTAAGGTGCCTATATTAGAAATACGTTCTAACTTCAGCAAACCATATAGTGCTCATCTCTTCTGCATTAGCAGCATCGACTTATGGTGGGCAAGTTACTTGACCTCTCTATATTTGTTTCTTCATCCCCAAAACGGGGATCATGACAAAATCTACTTCATAAGGTTGTTTTGGGAATTAAATGAGCTAACACATGTACAATAATTAGAATGGTATGTGGCCCATAGCTATTATTATTTTTATATGCTATCAGTGTATATTATGAAACACTTGATGAAGCCAACCAATAAAATTTCTCAAACTCAAGATGAGTATTTGGTTTTTAAAAGTTTTTATAAAACTCAGCACAAACTAAAGACTAGAAGCCTGTAAGTGCTTTTAAAGTCACCTTTCCATTTTTTCTTCTTGCTCATTATTGGAAATTAAAAGATGAGCCACCTTCACACTCCTCTGTCTCAACACTGACATTCAAGCTGAAATGCAAGTACTAAAATGGAGGGTGTGGATGGGGAAAGTATAACATATAAGTAGATCTAGCCTGTGAGGTAATCAGAAGGTATTAAAATGAACATATTTAAAATTTTTGTTTCCAGTCTCAAAATAAGGCTATCTTAAACAACCAAACTAAAAAAACAAGACTTCAAAAATAAAAATTGGGCCAGGAATGGCAGCTTACGCCTGTAATTCCAGCACTTTGGAAGGCCAGTGTGAGTGGATCACTTGAGCCCAGGAGTTCAAAACCAGCCTGGGCAACACGGTAAAAACCCCATGTCTACAAAAACTAAAAAACTGGCTGGGCATGGTGGTGCATGCCTGTAGTCCCAGCTACTCAGGAGACTGACGTGGGAGAACTGCTTAAGCCTGGGAGCTTGAGGCTGCAATGAGCCGTGGTCATGCTACTGCACTCCAGCCCTGGCAATAAAACAAGGCTCCACCTCAAAAAAATAAAAATAATAAAAAGTAAAATTGGGGTGAGTACAGTGGCTCATGGCTGTAACCTCAGCACTTTGGGAGGACAAGGTAGGAGGATCGAGGCCAACAGTTCAAGACCAGCCTGGTCAACAGTGAGACCTCTATCTCTACAAAAAAATAATAAAGAATTAGCCAGGCATGGTGGTGCATGCCTATAGTCCTAGCTACTTGGGAAGCTGAGGTGGGAGGATTGCTTGAGGCCAGGAGTTTGAGGCTGCCGTGAACTATGACTACACAATTATTTCAGGCCAGGCAACAAAGTGAGACCACGTCTCTAAAAAGATAATAAAATAAAAATAAAAATTGATTAGGGGAGTAGAGGAGAAAAAAAATTTCCCACAGATATTGCGAAGGAAGACAACTAGATCTTAAGCCCCTTTTAGCTAAAAAGTTATTCAAATCTATGAATTTGGGAAGCCTTAGGAAGCAAGAACTAGGAACCAGAAACAGAAAAACAATCTGCTTTTGATGGAGTAATAGTGTGATGTAAACATGTGTCACTACTAAGCCTTTCTAGTTTCCTAAAACAAAAAATAGATATACTTCTGGTGGAATAGTTAAAACGCAGTCTCAAATCCTTCCTATTTTCAAACTTAATGGTGGAGAAAGGCCTGTATTTTTATATAATTTACCCAGAAAACTGAATCATAAAATTTTTTATAAAAGAGCTTTAGAGGGAGAGGGAATTCAAACAAACTTATTAAAAGTCAGACCAAACAATTCTTTAGTGATTTTTTAAAATTATTCATTAAAAAATACCATGACAAAAAATGTATCAACATAAGATACCTATGTTTCGTAGAATTTCAACAAGTTTTTCTCTTTTTGAGAACTGGCCAACTTGGAGAACGGTCTGCTGAACATCTCTACATGCTCCACCCACTTGTCCAACAGCAACAAACAGATAATTCGACTTTAAAAACTCTGCAGCCAACCTTGAAAAACAAAAGATTATTCTTTAACTTATCCTCTTCTCCATTAATATCCATAATATCCACTGAATTCCTGTAGGTGTTATCTCAATATTAATCAGACAGCAGATTACGACAGCTATAAGATGGTTGGTTACTTATATCACCCAAGTACTATTTTGAAAGATCAGTATAAAATATTAGGATTTTGCAAAATACATAACTACTAGAGAAAAAGTTTGTCACAGTATGTATATGGTAATTACAAGTGGATTTGCTATCCATGCAAAACTATATAAAATATGTGTATAACACTTAAAAAAAGCATGAACTAAAAGAAATACACTGCAATAAGCAGGAATTATTTTTTAGTAAAAACTGAAATGTAAGCCTAAGGCACAAATTCTGTTCTCCACTCATTGTTTTTATGTATGCTATTATTAGTTGTTTTCTGAAAATATTACCTATTAAATTACTCTACTTCAAATGAATGATTTCAAGCAAATCCAGATCTTAGGTCAGTGCTCTCTCTGTCGTGACACACATAGAAAGTAGTATTTGCAAGGCACAATTGGGCAAAACAAGTGAGACATGATGAAAGGCCCAGGGACATAGTGGAATCAGGATAGGTGTGCCTGCCCCAAAGGTTAAGGGTATCAATATCTTGACACATAGTTAACTCACTATCAGCATGCAACTGAGAAGTCTTGCTTTAGATCACATAGAAACATGGGGGAGTGGACAAAGTTGCTAATGAGAAAGATGAGTTTTTAGGGATAAATGGGGAGGTTCAAATCTCTCTTCAATGCTTCTCCCTCCTATGTAGCAGTCCCTTATTTACCAGCTGGCTCCTTCATGAAAATAGCTCAAATTCAGCATATCCAGAATCTTAATAAATCACTGCTTCTTCTTTCTCCTTACTTCATCTCTTATCATAAAAGCAAAGCTTTTTTTTTTGCCTTCTTTTAGAGTCACTCTCTCACCCAGGCACAAAAGTTAAAATCATCTGAAATTCTCCATCATTCTTTTCATTCACTAAAACTACAGAGTGTTTTGTGTCATGTGTACAAGGTACTGGGAGTAGAAAGATGAACATTAGCCTATGAGGTGATCACATCAAGTAGGAAAGATATATTTAAAAACCTACAATTTTAGTGTTAGAATAATGTTTACTGAACACTATGTTCCAAGAAATGTACAAAGTGACTTAAATAGTTTCTTTCACAAGATACACTGGCAGGAAATGGATGAAATGATTTAGAAAAAGCCTCAAGTTTGAGGCGGGGCACAGTGGCTCATGCCTATAATCCTAGCACTTTGGAAGGCCAAGGCGTGTGGATCACTTGAGTCCAGGAGTTTGAGACCATTCTGGCCAACATGGTGAAACCCCAAATCTACAAAAAATAAAAAATTAGCCAGGTACGTATGCGCACACCTGTAGTCCCAGCTACCCAGAAGGCTGAGGTGGGCCTAGGATGGCTTGAGTCAGGGAGGTCGAGGTGGCAGTGAACCATGATTGTGCCTCTGAACTCCAGCCTGGGCAACAAGAGTGAGACCTTATCTCAAAAAAAAAAAAAAAAAAAACAACAGTCTTCAAGTTTGAAGCTTCATCTAGGGAAGCAGCAGGCAAGAATGTGGAACACTAACGATTGGGGAAAGGCATTCTATGCAGAAGGAAAGAAGAAACAAGCACAAATAATGAGAAAAGTAAAATTCAGCTTTCTCAGCCAAGAGGAAATAGCTCTAGTAGACTAGAAACACATGACTCCAGGTAAGAAAGTAGCAGGTAAGCCTGAGATTATCATGTGCTAAAGAGTTTAAAAATCAGTCTATGAAGATGGAAAGATATGGGAAGGTTTATTTTAAATAAATGTCTAAAAGAATCAGATTTTATTTTGGCATTGCCACTAATGCAGAAGTGACACTAGAAGCAGGGAGACAGGTTAAAAAGCCACTTCCAGTGAGCAGGGCAAAACTGATAAGGACCTAAATTAAGGTGGGAAATAGAGAAGAAGCTAACAGATATGAAATATTTGAGAGATTACTGCTGTAATGGTTAATACTTGGTGTCAACTTGACTGGATTGAGGGATGCCTAGATGGTCAGTGAAAAACTGTTTCTGGATGTGTCTCTGAGGGTGCTACCAGAGGAGACTGACATTTCAGTTGGTAGACTGGGAGAAGAAAGCCCACCCTAAATGTGGGTGGACACCACCCAGTTGGCTACCGGCACAGTTACAACTGAAAATAGGCCATGAGTGACTAAGAAAAACACCCAATGTTTCTGGAATTCGAATTCAAACAGAAAAACAATTCCAGGAAAAAAAAAAAAAAAAAAAACCCCCCCCGCCCCCGCGCATACGAACCCTGACCAATCAGAGTGAGACACCTTGCTCAGGCCATGACTAGCCCCAATCATCTTGCGCCTCAAGCTTTGTTTGAATTTCGCGCCTAAAGCTTTGTCTAGGTTTCGCGCCTCAGAAGTTGCCTTTATAAGCGGCCTGTAACCAGCACTCGGGGTCCCTTGGCCATCCTGATGCACGGGGGACCCTAGTGCACTAGAAATAAAAGCGTCTCTCCGCTGTGATCTCGGAGTTGAGTGGTCTCTCGCGGCGACCCCTGCCCAAAGTGGAACTTTAACTTAGGTTCCAACATCTGGGGGCTCGTCCGGGATTTGGGGTCATCCGGGGACCCCCGACCTGTCTGGCGGAGACCCGAACGGCCCGGGCCACCGACTGCTGACCGGACGGACAGACTCTATCAGGTACTTTCGTTTTCATTCTGTCTTGCTGGCTTATTCTGGGGAGTACTCCGCCTGAGTAATTAAGTGGGAAAGGGGGACAGACGTGTCCGGCACCTTCCCACTTACGCCCCGGGGGACGCCCTGGCGGTTGTCTGGAGGAAGGCTGACGACTCCGTCAGCCTCCTCAAATCTGAAGGCAGGTCCTCCCTGCCGTCTGAATCCTTTGTGAAACTGTGGCGCCTTTCTTTGGCCGCGCAGCTCCTCTGTATCTGTTTGGTCTCTGTTTATGTTGTTGTCATTTTGTTCGTGTGTGTGTACAAGCCTCTGGACAGAACTATGGGACAGACACTGACGACTCCTCTATCCTTGACCCTAACCCACTTTTCTGACGTTCGAACACGAGCCCACAATCTCTCTGTGGAAGTCCGTAAGGGACGATGGAAAACCTTTTGTTTGTCTGAATGGCCCACCCTCCACGGCGGGTGGCCCCGAGACGGAACTTTTGACCTATCGATTATTTTACAGGTTAAGGCAAAGGTTATGGACCCTGGACCACACGGCCACCCTGACCAGGTGGCCTATATAATTACCTGGGAAGATCTAGTCCGAAACCCCCCTTCTTGGGTGAAACCCTTCCTCCCCTCCACCCTCCCTTCCCAGTCAACTCTCCTGGCCTTAGAGGCCCCAAAGAATCGGACTCCGGACCCGCATAAGCCAGTCCTCTCAGACGAGGCTCAGGGAGACCTTCTCCTCCTTGACCCTCTACCTCCCTCACCTCACAATCCCCTCCTAAGGCCTCCTCCTTACACTTCGCCCTCACTCCCTGCCATATCCCCTGTTTCCCCCTCTACCCCCTCAGCCCCCACTCTCTCTCCGGTTTCTTCCTCTACCCCTCCTCTGACCCCATCTCCCTCTCCAGCCCCACCCGAACTAACCCCTAGGATGCTGCCCCTGACGCCCCGCCTCTGCCGGGCTGGGGACCCAGACGGCCCCGCCACCTGGCAATCCTCCCTCTTTCCCCTCCGCACCGTCAACCGCACGATCCAGTACTGGCCCTTTTCAGCCTCAGATCTTTATAACTGGAAGACCCACAACCCCTCCTTCTCCCAAGATCCCCAGGCCCTAACCTCGCTGATAGAATCCATTCTCCTCACCCACCAACCTACCTGGGATGACTGCCAGCAACTTTTGCAGGTTCTTCTAACTACTGAAGAAAGGCAACGGGTCCTCCTAGAGGCCCGGAAAAATGTGCCGGGACCAGGAGGACTCCCAACCCAACTCCCCAATGAAATAGACGAGGGATTTCCCCTCACCCGCCCGGACTGGGACTATGAAACAGCACCAGGTAGGGAGAGTCTCCGAATCTATCGCCAGGCTCTGTTGGCGGGTCTCAAAGGGGCAGGAAAGCGCCCCACCAATTTGGCCAAGGTAAGGACTATTACTCAGGAAAGGGACAAAAGCCCGGCCGCCTTTATGGAAAGGCTTCTGGAAGGGTTCCGAATGTACACTCCGTTTGATCCAGAGGCTCTGGAACATAAGGCCACTGTGGCTATGTCGTTCATAGATCAGGCAGCATCAGATATAAAAGGAAAACTCCAAAGATTAGATGGGATTCAGACCTATGGATTACAAGAATTAGTTAGGGAGGCGGAAAAAGTATATAATAAAAGGGAAACTCCCGAGGAAAGGGAAGCCAGATTAGCGAAAGAACAGGAGGAACGAGAGGATCGTAGAGATCGAAAGAGAGATAAGCACTTAACAAAAATCCTGGCGGCAGTAGTGACAGAGAAAGGGCCAGGAAGAGAGGAGGAAAGGCGGAGGCGGCCGAAAGTAGAAAAGGACCAGTGTGCTTATCGCAAGGAACGGGGACATTGGATTAAAGACTGTCCCAAACGTCCTAAGGACCGGAAGAAACCTGTCCCCGTCCTCGCCTTGGGTGAGGACAGCGATTAGAGGTGTCAGGGCTCTGGAGCCCCCCCCGAGCCCCGTCTAACTCTCTCTGTAGGGGGGCACCCCACCACCTTCCTGATGGACACAGGGGCTCAACATTCTGTTTTGACAAAGGCAAATGGGCCCCTGTCTTCTTGCACCTCCTGGGTCCAGGGGGCAACAGGAGGGAAACTGCACAAATGGACCAACCACCAGACAGTCAATCTTGGAAAAGAGCCAAGAACTTTTTGCCTTTGAGTGGAAAGATCCTGAGAAAGGAATCTCGGGCCAATTAACCTGGACCCGGCTTCCCCAAGGGTTCAAGAACTCTCCCACTCTCTTCGACGAGGCTCTCCACCAAGACCTGACTGACTTCCGAACCCAGCAACCAGGAGTGACCCTGCTCCAGTATGTGGATGACCTCCTCCTGGCTGCACCCACCAAGGAGGCTTGTATGCAAGGCACTAGGCACCTGCTCCAAACACTTGGAGAAAAAGGATATCGGGCTTCCACCAAGAAGGCGCAAATTTGTCAGACAAAGGTAACCTATCTGGGGTATGTCCTAAGTGAAGGGAAAAGATGGCTCACCCCTGGGCAGATAGAGGCTGTGGCTCACATTCCGCCACCTCGAACTCCCAGAGAGGTACGTGAGTTCCTGGGAACAGCCGGGTTCTGCCGCCTGTGGATACCTGGTTTTGCTGAATTGGCCGCCCCCCTCTATGCACTCACCAAGGGGAACACTCCCTTCACCTGGCTGGCCGAGCATCAATTAGCTTTCAAGACCCTAAAGAAAGCACTCCTCTCTGCCCCAGCTCTTGGGTTATCGCATACATCAAAGCCCTTTACCCTCTTTTTAGATGAAAGGCAAGAGATTGCCAAAGGGGTCCTAACCCAGAAATTAGGGCCCTGGAAAAGACCGGTGGCGTACCTATCTAAGAAACTGGACCCTGTAGCGGCTGGATGGCCCCCATGTCTCCGCATCATGGCGGCCACTGCTGTGCTAGTCAAAGACTCTGCCAAGCTAACCCTTGGACAGCCGCTAACTGTGATTACCCCACATGCTCTAGAGGCCATAGTGCGGCAGCCCCCAGACCGATGGATTACCAACGCACGCCTGACCCACTACCAGGCCCTCCTACTGGACACGGACCGCGTCCGATTTGGCCCTCCGGTCACCCTAAATCCTGCTACACTGCTACCGGTACCAGAAGACCAACCGAGCTCCCACAATTGTCGGCAGGTGTTGGCAGAGACCCACGGGACGCAGGAAGACCTTAAGGATCAAGAACTCCCAGACGCGGACCACACTTGGTACACAGACGGTAGCAGCTATCTCGACTCAGGTATTCGGAGGGCGGGAGCGGCGGTAGTGGATGGCAACACCACCATATGGGCACAAGCACTACCCCCTGGCATGTCTGCGCAAAAGGCTGAATTAATAGCATTGACAAAGGCCCTAGAGCTGTCAAAAGGGAAAAAGGCTAATATTTATACAGACAGTCAATATGCTTTTGCAACAGCCCACACCCATGGAAGTATTTATGAGAGACAGGGTCTTCTAACCTCAGAAGGAAAAGAGATCAAGAACAAGGCCGAAATAGTTGCCTTATTAAAAGCCCTCTTCCTTCCTCGGGAAGTGGCCATAATCCACTGTCCCGGACATCAAAAAGGGCATGATCCAGTCGCAGTGGGAAACAGGCAGGCAGACCAAGCGGCCAAGCAAGCCGCCGTGGCAGAGGCACTAACTCTAGTCTCCGAAACCGACAAAGCCGGTCAGATAGCCATTAGGTACACCTACACCTCAGAGGACCAGGAAGAAGCGAGAGCCATGGGAGCCACGGAGAACAAAGACACTAAAAATTGGGAAAAAGAAAGGAAGACGGTCCTCCCTCAAAAAGAGGCCATGGCTATGATCCAACAAATGCACGCCTGGACACATTTAGGCAGCCGAAAGCTGAGATTGTTAATTGAAAAAACTGACTTTCTAATCCCTAGAGCCGGCGCTCTGATAGAACAGGTGACGTCTGCCTGTAAGGTCTGCCAACAAGTAAACGCTGGAGCTACTCGAGTGCCAGCAGGGATACGAGCCCGTGGCAGTCGCCCAGGGGCTTATTGGGAAATAGACTTCACTGAAGTAAAACCTCACTATGCGGGGTATAAGTATTTACTAGTGTTTGTAGATACCTTTTCAGGATGGGTAGAAGCCTACCCCACCCGACAAGAAACGGCACACGTAGTGACCAAGAAAATTCTAGAAGAAATTTTTCCTAGATTTGGACTTCCCAAGGTAATTGGGTCAGACAACGGGCCGGCCTTCGTTTCTCAGGTAAGTCAGGGGCTAGCCAGGATACTGGGGATTAATTGGAAATTGCATTGTGCTTATAGACCCCAGAGCTCAGGACAGGTAGAAAGGATGAATAGAACTTTAAAAGAGACCCTCACTAAATTGACCTTAGAGACTGGCCTAAAAGATTGGAGACGCCTCCTATCTCTAGCCCTCTTAAGAGCCCGAAATACACCTAACCACTTTGGGCTCACTCCCTATGAAATCCTCTACGGAGGACCTCCCCCTTTGTCAACCCTGCTTGACTCCTTCTCCCCTTCCAACCCTAAGACTGACCTGCAGGCTCGGCTGAAAGGACTACAGGCAGTACAGGCCCAAATCTGGGCCCCCTTGGCAGAACTGTACCGGCCGGGACATCCACAAACCAGCCACTCCTTCCAGGTGGGAGACTCTGTCTATGTCAGACGGCACCGTTCACAGGGACTGGAACCCCGATGGAAAGGACCCTACGTCGTTCTCCTGACCACACCCACGGCCATAAAGGTCGACGGAATCGCTGCTTGGGTCCATGCATCCCACGCCAAGGCCGCCCCGGAGACGCCCGAACCAACGCCGCCGGGGTCATGGAGACTCCGTCGCTCCGAAGACCCGCTCAAGATAAGACTCTCTCGCACCTAACCCCTTGCTTACCACTGGTCCTCCTTCCCTGCATCGCTTGTAGCAATCCCCATCAACCATATCAATTAACCTGGAAAGTAACTAATTTTGAAACTCATGAAGTCCTAAATGAGACTTCGCAAATTGCTCCTATAGGCACTTGGTTCCCTGACCTCTATTTCAACTTAGATAAAATAGCAATGGTAGATGACATGGAAGGGGGAGAATGGAGAAAACAGGCAAGAAGGGTGTCCATAAGCCGGAACGGGTTCTATGCCTGTCCCGGATTCCGGACAGGGCCAATGAAAAAGACCTGGGGAGAAATAACCTCTCTATACTGCTATAGTTGGTCCTGTGTAACCACTAATGATGGAGAATGGAAATGGGCCACGAAACCTTGGTACATAACCATGTCCTATGTCCAGCCCTGTACCAGAACTCAGTATTCGGCTAATTGCAATTTAATCCGCATCAAATTTGAAGATGCAGCAAGGTCTGACCCCCGCTGGACATCAGGGCTAATATGGGGCCTATATTTATACCAAAGGCCACTGTTTGGACTCCCTATCCAACTTAAACTAACAGTTAGCCCAGTCACACCTCCTGTCGCAGTAGGGCCAAACCAGGTTATATCAGAGGTGAAGCCTCCCCAGCCGAGAGCCCCGACTGCCACACCACCGCCCCTAAGATCCATCTCCCCCAGACATCCACCCTCGCTCCTAAAGGACACCCGCTTGCCCCCCGCCCCGGAATTGGATAATAGGCTCTTTAACCTCGTTAAGGGCGCCTATCTCGCCTTGAATCAGACAAGGCCAGAATCCACCTCCTCTTGCTGGCTATGCCTAGCGACGGGCCCCCCTTATTATGAAGGCATTGCCTCTGCTAATAACTTCACTAATTCCACTAATCCTACTGAATGTGCATGGGAACAGCACTAGAAACTCACCCTAGCTGAAGTATCCGGGTCAGGAACCTGTGTAGGCCAAGTGCCCACTAGTCACCAGCATCTCTGTAATGTAACCCTGACAGTACCTAGCACAAATCACTATTTAGTCCCCTCCGGGGCGGACTGGTGGGCCTGCAACACCGGACTTACCCCCTGTGTATCCACAGCTGTCTTCAACAGCAGCACAGATTACTGTGTGTTGGTGCAGCTTGTTCCCCGAGTATATTATCACACTGGGGACTCCTTTGAACTCCGGTATGAGCAGAAAGCTCTTACTAGAACTAGGAGAGAGCCCGTTTCTCTCACCCTCGCCGTCATGCTAGGATTAGGAGTGGCAACCGGGGTTGGGACGGGGACAGCAGCATTAGTGCATGGCAATTACCATCTGCAACAACTCAGGGTAGCTATAGATGAGGATCTTAGGGCCATAGAACACTCTATTACGAAGCTTGAAGAGTCTCTAACTTCCCTGTCTGAAGTTGTACTGCAAAACCGGCGAGGACTAGAAATTGTTTTTCTGAAAGAAGGCGGGCTCTGTGCGGCCCTCAAAGAACAGTGTTGCTTTTACGCTGATCATTCAGGAATAGTTAAAGACTCTATGGCAAAGCTCAGAGAAAGATTATACAAATGACAAAAAGAAAGAGAGTCTCAACAAAGTTGGTTTGAAAGTTGGTACAACCAGTCCCCTTGGTTTAGTACCTTAATCTCCACCATCTTAGGTCCCCTGATCTTACTCATGCTCATCCTGACTTTCGGACCGTGCATACTCAACCGCCTGCTCACCCTAATCAGAGACAGATTAAATATAGTATATGCTATGGTCCTGACCCAACAATACTGGGCACTCAGAACTGAAGAAGAGGCTCAAGATTGAGTCTCTGGGTCACAGAAAGAGGAGGGAATGAAAATAGGCCATGAGTGACTAAGAAAAACACCCAATGTTTCTAGAATTCGAATTCAAACAGAAAAACAATTCCAGGAAAAACAAACAAACAAACAACCCCCCCCCCCCCCCCCCCGCGCATACGAACCCTGACCAATCAGAGTGAGACACCTTGCTCAGGCCATGACTAGCCCCAATCATCTCGCGCCTCAAGCTTTGTTTGAATTTCGCGCCTAAAGCTTTGTCTGGGTTTCGCGCCTCAGGAGTTGCCTTTATAAGCGGCCTGTAACCAGCACTCGGGGTCCCTTGGCCATCCTGATGCACGGGGGACCCTAGCGCGCTAGAAATAAAAGCGTCTCTCCGCTGTGATCTCGCAGTTGAGTGGTCTCTCGCGGCGACCCCTGCCCAAAGTGGAACTTTAACTTAGGTTCCAACACAACGGCGCAGGCAGAAGAAGGTGGGGTAACTTTGCTTGCTGAGTCTTCCGGCTCTCTTTCTTCTTCCCATGCTGGATGCTTGCTTCTGCTCCTCCTGTCCTTGGACATCATACTCCAGGTTCTTCACACTTTGAACTCTGGGACTTGCACCAGCGGCTTCTTGGGGGATCTATCAGCTTCCTTGGTTTTGAGGCTTTCAAACTTGGACTAAGCCACTGCTGGTTTCTCTCTTCTGCAGCTTGCAGATAGCCTATCATGGGACTTTACCTTGTGATTGTGTGAGCCAATTTTCCCTAATAAACTTCCTATCTATATCTATATATATAATTGGTTCTGTCCTTCTGGAGAACCCTAATATCACTGCCACGTTGTACTGAGACAGGGTCTTACTCTGTTGCCCAGGCCAGAGTATAGTGGCACAACCATGGCTCACTGCAGCCTCAACTTCCCGGGCTCAAGACATCCTCCCACTTTAGCCTCCTGAGTAGCTGAACCTACAGGTGCATGTCACCACACCCAGCTAATTAAAAAAAATTTTTTTTACATAGACAGGGTCTCACTATGTTGCCCAGGCTGGGCCTGAACTTCTAGGCTCCAATGCTCCTCCCACCTTAGCCTCCCCAAAGTGCTGGGATTATAGGAATGAGTTACCGCGCCTGGCCCAAGTTGAGTATTTTTAAAAGTGGAGTTAAAAGACTGTGAGAGAAGAATCACCATGATTCAAAAATTTCTGGCTTCAAAAGATCACAATGCCAATAACCAGAATAAAGAAAACTGGAAAAAGGGAGCTGAAGAAAAATTGCATTCTATTTTGGACATGAACGTGAGTTACTAGTTATTCATCTGAGAGAAAAAACACCCCAAGAAGTTAAATTTGAAAGTCTGGGCCGGGTGTGGTGGCTCACACTTATAATCTCAGCACTTTGGGAGGCCGAGGCGGGCGGATCACCTGAGGTCAGGAGTTCAAGACCAGCCTGACCAACATGGAGAAACCCCAACTACTAAAAATAAAAAATTAGCCAGACGTGGTGGTGCATGCCTATAATCCCAGCCACTGGGGAGGCTGAGGCAGAATCACTTGAACCCTGGAGGCGGAGGTTGTAGTGAGCTGAGATCGTGCCATTGTACTCCAGCCTGGACAACAAGAGCGAAACTCTTGTCTCCAAAAAAAAAAAAAAAAGTCTGGGGCTACAGAGAGAGATTAGGAATACAGGGAAGAAATCTGGGAGAGTTACAGGTATAACTAGAAGCCATGGCAGAGTTACAGGTATAACTAGAAGCCAAGGGAACGGATAGACCGTAACTCAGGGAATATGCAGAATGAGAAAAGGACTTTGCACAGAATGATGGGCAACTGGTAACATTTAAGAGTAGACAATGAAGCAATTGAGGAAGAGTCAGGAAGCAAAGAATGTAAACAACCCAAGGTCAGATAGGAGCTTATTTTGTTTAACATATATCCCCAAAGCTTATAATCAAATGTGATTCACAAAAGATCCTCAACAAATATTACTGAGAGTAGTACACGTTTGCCATTTTGGGTGGTCAACATACAAATACTTTCCCATTTCAGGGTAAATCTAAAAAGAGTCAGGCTGCTAATTAGATAGTTACCAAAGCAAATGGTGGGAATGCAAATATCCCATCTCCAATTGAAAATACTATCCAGGGCAGGGTGCGGTGGCTCATGCCTGTAATCCCAGCACTTTGGGAGGCCGAGGCAGGCAGATCACCTGAGGTCAGGATTCCGAGACCAGCCTGGCCAACATGGTGAAACCCCATCTCTACTAAAAATACAAAAAAAAAAAAAAAAATTAACCAGGCATGGTGGCAGGCGCCTGTAATCACAGCTACTCGGGTGGCTGAGGCAGGAGAATCGCTTGAACCCAGGAGATGGAGGTTTCAGTGAGCCGAGACCACACCATTTCACTCCAGCCTGGGCAACTGAGCAAGACTTCGTCTCAAATGAAGAAAAAAAAAAAAAAAGAAAGAAAGGAAAGGAAAAAGGAAAGAAAAGGAAGGAAGGAAATACTATTCAACTGTTAAGAAATGATTGTTTTGTGTATCACTAAGAAAGAAAAATATCCTGCCAATTGACCTAATGCTGTCTTATGAGTTCTATTTTCCCTCAATAAAGAACTCTTCCTAACTTTACACAAAGATTTACCATATAAAAAATAGATCAATAACCAGCACCACTATTCAAGGGCTTGGGAATGTTTGATATACTAGCACAGGATCCCATGTAACATTCTATCAAACCAGGGGACCAACTTTAAAGCAAAAGAGGCGTTGGGACAGGCCCATAACCATAGGATTCACAGATAATATATACCGCATCACTCAGAAACTGCCAACCTGTGAGAACATTGGAACTGTCTGCAGAAAAAAAAGTTCACGGGCCAGTTTGGAGGCAACTCTTTATGAAGATAGGGCATTATCCAACACGACACAGTAATTCTTCAAATCAAATATCCATATATGGTGCATGAGTCTGGGAATCCAGGAAAGCAAGCAATACAGGCCCACCTACCATCACTCTCAATGACCCACTTGGGAAATCTATGCTTCCCATCCCTTCTTGTCCACCAACTTTACGTTCTATAGGTTTTGAGGTCTTGGTTCCCAAAGAGAAAACAGTTCCACTAGAGAAAATAGCAAGAGTCCTGCTGAATTACAGATGTTTCCCCACTTACAACAGGGTTAACATCCTGATAAACCTATTGTAAGTCCAAAATATCTTAAGTCAAAAATGTAATTAATACCTACGATAAACCATTACAAAGTTGAAAAATCATAAAATCATACGTTGAACCACAGGACCATCTGTATAAGCTTCTGTTGTTGCCTGGGCACTTCTGGCTCCTTGAGACAAGGGGCTGGCAGGAAAAAGAGTCACCATTCCAGTAGGGATGTGTCACCCTAATCTCTGAATTCACTAGACCACATGGTATATAACATGATCTTCAAATATCTGCCAATAATTGGTATATGAATTTTCTACCAAAGCCTCAGTTCTCCCAAATCCTATACATTTAGGTTTGAAAAGAAGGCATAATAAAAAAAAAACTTCATTTAGTAAGCACTTATTAAACCCTAGCTGCATTCTATGCAACACACACACACACACACACACACACAGTTTTTAAATAAAATGTGATGTTAACACAAAGCCAGGAATAAAGGTAAGAAACAATGGAAAATGTGGTAAACATTTTAGAAATACATCTACTTTTTAAACTACCTATATTAAAATCTTAAAGACAAATCTCTAAAAATAGGATATTCACATTGCTTCCACTTTGATAAAAGTATATATATAACCAAATTATTTTTAAGAAAAAAACTTAACCTTTGAATTTCCTCTGGAAAAGTTGCACTGAACATAAGGGTTTGGCGCTGTTCCTTTGATGGCATTCCTGGGCAAGAAATTAACTTCTTCATTTCTGGACCAAAACCCATATCCAACATGCGATCAGCTTCATCCAAAACTAAATATTTGATCTGTTTGAGACCAATCTTTAAGGATATTTTCAAAGGTAAAAGAGAAAATGCATATTAGTTTATGTTAAACTATTCTCCACAATTCCAACTGTTAAAATACTGTGAAGAACAAAGACTAGAAATCGGTGTATAAAATGAGAATTGTTATGCTTAGATATTACTGTATATTTCAGTTCAATTTTCTGTTATAAAGCATTTTTAAAATTAAGTCTAAAAGAAACCAAACATCTAGATCAACACTGTGCAATAAAACTTTCTACAATTACTTAAAAGTTCTATTAACTGCACCTTTTTTTTTTTTTTTGAGACAGAGTCTTGCTCTGTTGCCCAGGCTGGAGTGCAGTGGCACAAGCTCAGCTCACTGCAACCTCTGCCTCCTGGGTTCAAGTGATTCTCCTGCCTCAGCCTCCCAACATGCCCGGCTAATTTTTTTTGTTTGTATTTTTAGTAGAGACAGGGTTTCACCGTGTTAACCAAGATGGTCTCTATCTCCCGACCTCGTGATATTCCCGTCTCAGTTTCCCAAAGTGCTGGGATTACAGGCATGAGCCACCGCACCCGGCCTATCTGCACTGTTTAACATGTCAGTCATTAGCCAAAAGTAGCTAGCTATTAAGCACTTGAAACCTGGCTACTGTGACTGTGGAACTGAATTTTTAATTTTATCATTCTTAAATTGTTACATGTGGCTAGTGGTTACTGTATTGGACAATACAGATCTGGATTACAGTATCTCATAAAGTTAGACTCTAATGTAAGAAAGAAAATATCCTAACAGCATGACATATTCAAATATCTTCTAACTGGTAAAATTTTTTCTAACCTCTTTAAATCCTTAGTAAATTATCCATCCTCTAATCACTCGGGAACAATCAGGAACCTCTTACCTTCACATGAACATCTTTTACTATAGACAGAAGAACACACTTGCAAAGTGATTTTGGTACCACTATGAAGACGTTAGCAAGAAAGTAAGGTAGACATCTCTGGGTCCTTTTAATAAGTATACTAAGAAATGTGTGTTTATGCAGAAATAACATTTTTTTGAGTAACCTAGAGGGATTAAAAAGACTCTTAACGCGGCCGGGCACAGTGGCTCATGCCTGCAATCCCAGCACTTTGGGAGGCTGAGGCAGGTGGATCACAAGGTCAGGAGATCGAGACCATCCTGGCTAACATGGTGAAACCCCGTCTCTACTAAAAATACAAAAAAAATTAGCCAGGCATGGTGGCAGGCACCTGTAGTCCCAGTTACTCCGGAGGCTGAGGCAGGAGAATGGCGTGAACCCGGGAGGTAGAACTTGCAGTGAGCTGAGATCGCGCCACTGCACTCCAGCCTGGGTGACTGAGCAAGACTCTGTCTCAGAGAAAAAAAAAAAAAAGAAAAGACTCTTAACTCAGAAGGACCCTTTAAAGAGTTTTTAAAAAGTGTATCTGGTTCATTAAGGTGAACTGAAAGTACTGATTTAGAGATGTAAAAATATGGTATATGAATTCCTAAATAAGTACATGGCCCTAAAATCTTTTTAAAGATTTAGAAAATTAACAATCCTGGTTAATATCATTCCCATGCTTACACAGGAGACAGAATTATTGATGCCACAAAGGGTTTCTTACAGGAGAAAAACTATTTCCCCAAGACATGTATGAAACCACATAAAAAGTTATTAACTACATTTTTCCCCCAGCGTAGTGGGACATAGAATATGGATTCTGGAACCAGACCCAGATTCTAACATTAGCTCTATACTTACTAGAGCTAACTGAGGGATTTTAAAAATAAATTACATAATCTCAATGAGTTTGTTTTCCCGAGTATAAATTAGAAAACACTATTCCCTGTTGCGATTATCTTGAGAATTATATAAGAATGCATTCAGCGAATGTGATGGAGGCTAACACATAAATGGTGCTCTAGTAAATACATCTGTCTTTACCTCATTCTTTCCTTTTCCCATACCAAAAAAAAAGGATCAATCTCACAACTTCATTATTCCTATATGGCGTACCTTTTCTTTGCCTATGATATCCATCAGTCTTCCAGGAGTAGCACATAATATATTACAGCCTTGTACTATTTGTCGAATTGAATGCCCCAGCTGGGTTCCCCCGTATATAACAACAGCTCTTACACAAGTCCTATTAACAAGAAAACTAAATGTTACTTTCTAGTTATTTAAAAATTAGGCATCTGTTTCTAACAAGATATAAAACAAAGTCCAAAAAGAAAAAAAGTTCAACTATCTTAAAAAAATATTAAATTATGGCTGGGTGCAGTGACTCATGCCTGTAATCCCAGCACTTTGGGAGGCCAAGGCAGGCAGATCACCTGAGGTCAGGAGTTTGAGACCAGCCTGGCCAACATGGTGAAATCCAGTCTCTACTAAAAATGCAAAAAATTGGCCAAGCATGGTAGCATGTGCCTGTAATCCCAGCTACTCAGTGGCTGAGGCAGGAGAATCGCTTGAACCCAGGATGCAGAGGTTGCAGTGAGCCAAGATCCCGCCACTCTACTCCAGCCTGGGCAATACAGCGAGTCTCCACCTAAAAAAAACAAACAAAAAAAATGTGATATTTTACTTGATTTTTTAAAAATTACAATACTTTTGGGGGAACAGGTGGTACTTCATTACATGAGTAAGTTATTTAGTTATTTAGTGGTGATTTCCGAGACCTTTTACTTGATTTAAAAGCCTGAAAGCAACATGGTACACGAGGATTAGCAAGATATAAACACTGAAATAAGCAATCCACATGTTTTTCCAAAAGATCTATCAGGTTTGATATTAAAGTGATTTTGACAAGCATGGAAAAAAAATAAAATCACCTGTGGTGGTTTTAACATACATATACAAATTATTCAATATATTCCTTCCTTCAAATATGGATTCTACCTTTCCCCTTCAGTGTGGGCAAGGCTAGCCTCATGAGTGTGCAACCTGTCCAGTCACACAGAGTTCCAAGTTTAGAAGAACCCTGTGCTTCATTTAACGCTCTGCTGTCGCTGCCCTAAAATCTGTAATAATTTTACAACAAAGGACCTGCACTTTCAATTTTGCACTAGTTCCAATTATAATAACCACTCTGAGTGGGGTCAAACTTAGTGACTTGCTTCTTACAATGTGGCAGAATGACAATGTGTGACTTCTGGGACTATTTCATAAAAGCTATTACAGCCACCTCTTTGTTCTTACTGATCACTCAATCTAGGGGAAGTCAGTGCCATTTAATCATGCATCACTATGGAGAGATCCAGTGAAGCCCTCAGATGACTGGCTTGACATCTTGTCTGGCTGACAATCTTGTCAACCAGGATTGGTTGACATCTTGTCTACAATCTCATAAGAAACTCTTAATGCAGAAGGGTTGTTCCGCAATTCCTAAGCCCCCCAAATGGTGAGACAGTAAATGTTTATTGTTGAAAGCAACTATGTTTTAAGGGAGTTTGTCAGACAGACAGCAATAACTAGATGTTGGCAAAAGGTATACTGAAATTGGACTTCTGATACACTGCAGGCACAAATACACATTAATTGCAAGCTTTAAAATAAGTTCCTGCTCTTTAACATTAAAACTGATAAAACTCTATTCTAAGAAAATACTTAAAATAGAAAACTTTTTCTTTTTTTTTTTTTTTTTAAGTCAAGGTCTGTCATCTAGGCTGGAGGGCAATGGCGCAATCACAGCTCACTGTAGCCTCGACCTCCCAGGCTCGGGTAATTCTCCCATCTCTCAGGCTCCCAAGTAGCTGGGACTACAGGGGTGCACCACTACACCTGGCTAATTTTTGTATTTTGGCCTCCCAAAGTGCTAGGATTACAGGTGTAAGCCATCATATCTAGCCAAAACAGAAAAACTATGTAGCAAGATATACATTGCAATTCTGTTTACAATAGCCCCAAGTTAGAAAGAACCTAAATATCCCAGAATAGAGAAATAAAATGTATGCACATGGGCAATTTAAAAGTCATTAAAAATCAGTTCTTATTATGCAATAAGCATTTTCTGTATTATAAAGTTTTACGTAAAAGAATAGGAAATTATTAGAATACCCTGAGTTCATTTTTAAATATACATTAAAAACTACCAAGAAATAATACCAGTATGTTCACTATTTTCTACTTCTAGTATTATCTGTTTTTTAAATTAAAATTTTACTTTTTTAGAGACAGCGTCTTGGTGAGTGTGGTGGTGCAGTCACAGTTCACTGCAGCCTCAAACTCCTGGACTCAAACAATCCTCCTGCCTCAACCTCCTAAGCTCCTAGGACAACAGGTGTGCATTACCACGTGCTGGCTAGTTATTTTATTTTTTGTAGAGACGGGGTCTCACCATGTTACCCTGGCTGATCTCGATCTCCTGGCCTCAAGCAGTCCTCCTGCCTGGGCCTCACAAAGCACTGGGATTATAGTCATGAGCCACCAAATCCAACCTATTAACCTAATTTTTAATAAGCATGTTTCTTTTTAAAAATAAAAAGGATTCCGTAAACAAGATAATAAAAAAGTATACTTTAAGTAATGCTAAAAATTACATGAGTGCATTATTACTGAGTTCTTCCAAAAGTGAGGGGAAAAAAATCTCTAAAGAAAAAACTATTTTGTGAGTAGCATTCTGATGTACTTACCCAAAAGAAAATTTTCTGGCTTCCAAATAAATCTGGTTGACCAATTCTCGAGTTGGTGCTACAATAATACACTCTGGTTCCTGCAACTCTTTAAAACGACTGGCCGTTATTCCATCATGCATCATATGAGCCAAAATTGGGAGGAGAAAAGCCGCCTAGAAGTTAAGTTGCCTACTTTACAAACTTATAGCACATCACTTTTATCCCTATGAAAAGCTAATCCTCATGTCCTTATAGCCTTTAGACTCTACTTTCATCCTACTGGGAAATTTGAGATGAAAAATGAAAACAAATTTCATTTCAATGTGTTCTTAACATTTAGGTCTTTATGCTCCTATTATACAATATAAAATTTGGTAAAACTAATCTACCCTATCAAATTTTTTCAGTGTATTTTTAAAAGCATACCCATGAATTCTAAACAGATCAACATTAGCCTATTTACAGAGGAAAATAATAAATGTAATTGCTGCAAATCATTACAGTGAACAATTACTCTAAGTTAGTCCTTTTGAGATCATAAAATCGTCATTCAGAATGGATGACAAAAGTGGTCCACAGAGCAAAAACTTAGAAATCATCATTTGTATTACTGAACACATTACCCTTACTGAAGTTACATCTGGCAACAGAAATTTTGTGCTAGAGTTTTCTCATTTAAGCAAATAAGACACTTGCTAAACTTCACCTCCAATACCATATGTAACACTCTCATCAGCTGCTATATAATACCTATATTTCCTTACAATTCTACTATGAAGGCTTATTAAGACTAAAATAGTATGACCTCATGGACTCTATGATCATAGAAATAAGAGTCTCATCTCATGGAGTCGTAATTAACACACAAATTTCCCAGATTAGTCCTAAAACCAACCTGGTCTCATCAGACTTTTTTTATAATTAGCATAACCTGAGGTCACTGAATACTAAGGAATCATGCACAATGCATGTAACTGTTTCTCATTCTTTATCTTTTGACTTCAAGAGTGTACCAGCTATAATACAGAAATTACTTTCTCCCTCTCTCACTGTTTTATAATCTCTGCTTTGACTTTCAGACACTTTGTTTTAGATACTACCATGCTTCAGAAAGAGCTGCACACAGAAAAGATTAAACATCTATGGACTGCAACACTACCCTAGAAATAGTTCAGAATTCTTTCTTTAGAAGTACACAAATCCTAATAAAAATCAGAAGCAAAACCATCAATACTTATGACAGGTCACTGAAACCATCTACAAACCTTCTACTCAAAAGAAGAAACCAAGTTACTAAGGAAGAACCAAAGCTCAAAAAACCTAACAGTTTGGACATGTGGGGAAGACTTACAGTCTTCCCAGACCCTGTTTGAGCACAAGCCATCAAATCTCGTCCTGCAAGTATGATAGGAATACTGTATTTTTGCACAGGAGTAAGCTTAGTATAACCAGCTTTAGCAATGTTGTTATTCAGTGTCTGACAGAGATTAGCTTCTTCAAAAGTCTGAAAATTTAAAAAAAAAGCAGTGATTACATTCTATATATCATATGCAGATCATTTATAAGCATATTTCATTCAAGCTACTTTCCAAGTTCTGTTTAATTCTACTTTACATACTAAAGTGACTTTAGTAACATGCCCCCACTCAAATATTCAAAGCCTGTATATTATAATATGATTTAACAGAATCAGGAAGTATTCCCCACAAATGGTGGTTTTCAAACATTTTTCCTGTCCCCTTAAAACCTATGAGATATGAAGAATTCTGCTAGTAATGGCTTGTTCTAAGTATAATTATCAATAGGAGACAGAGGGCTCCCCCTCTCAGAAAAATCACTGCCCTAAGACACACTTTCTCATAATCTTGGGGAAACATCTTGAATCACTAGGAAAAGTATTATATTAAGGAAGTTTAAATAAAATTCTCATCCTGGTACAGGGAGTAGGGATGAAATCTATTACTCTCTTTTGACATAGCAATTAATTCTATTGTAGATGGTAAGACATCACTCTCAATTTCCAACCTAAGACCTTAGATACGAGAGGTGAAATTTGTGTGTTGATATCAGCTTTACAAACTATATAATGTATTTTAAAAGTAAAGTTTGCTACACAGCCAATACAGAAACAATTAATTCACTGACCAGAATTGCTGGTGGTGCATCATGTCCAGACACTTCCACAAGAATAGTGTCGTATTTGTCAAAGTTTATGCCTGTCTGATAATGTGCAAAGATGGAGTCCTCATCCTCAGGTGGAGGCGGCGGTATGTAGGTCACTTTTGGTCCTTGGAATTTAAATTAAAAACATAACGTACGTTACAGAGACTAAAAGAAAATATAAGAGAAAATAGACAAAAATTGACAAGATAAAATTTTAAATACTATGGAACTTCCCACTGCTTACCTTTAAAGTTTTCACTGCTCAAATTTTTAAAAGATAACTTTGTTTTTAAGTAAAATACTTAAGCATTTTTATTAGAACACAATATACTCCCATGTGAGTCACATAAACGTTAATATACCTTGAGTATCATTACTTTCTCCTCCTTCTGCTTCTGACTTCCAAGAATCTTAAAGAGGATCAAATAAAAAAGATATACATGTTTTTTTAAAATTGAAGGGTAAAAGAACTCTCACTACAAAAATTAAATACCTTGTTTCAGGAAAACTTACTCTTTCCAGAGCCTGTTATTACTTCTTCATTTAAACCTTTGTAACCACCTGTTAAACAAATTCATAAGTGACAATTGGTCAAGATGCAAGGTTGTGCACATCTTTATTTTCGTTGCTTGTCTTCAAAGAGAACAAGTTCTAAAAAACTTTAAATTCCCTTCTTATAAATACTTGAGACAATTAAATAGAATCTTGTACCTTTTTAGTTTCTGTAGTATTCAAAATGATTTTATGTAGATGAGACTATTAACATATCACTACATTTTGTTTAAGCTGTTATATTTCTTTCCTAATCAGCAAAGGAATGTATTTTCTAAAAGAACCTGTGTTGGGGTGTGTCCCCAAGACCATCCCCAGTTCAATAATTGCTAGGAGGACTCACCAGACTCAATACAGTCATACTTATCATTTATTAGTGAAAAAATAGGGAGTACAATCAGCAGAAAAAAAAGGTGCACAGACCCAGAGAAAACCAGGCACAAGTTTCCAAGTGTCTTCTACTGCAGTTACACAGGATGTGCTTAGCTCTCCCAGCAATGAGCTGTGACAACACATGTAAACTCTACCAGAGAAGAGTATTAGAGACTCAGAAGCTCATTAGAGACTTAGTACCCAGGGTTTTTATTAGGGGCTAATAATGTACTCACCTTCTGCCTGGCACATACCAAATTCCAGACTCCCAGAAGGAAAGCAAATATTCAGTAAAAACCACAATGCACAAATGGTTTAGGCACAATGAGTTGCTCTTACCTATTAGGGTATTGGGAACCCATCCCAAATCCAAGTTTTCAGATGCTAGCTGTGATGGTTAATTTGTGGTGTCAGTTTGATCAGATTAAGGGATACCCAGGTAGCTGATAAAGCATTCTTTCTGGGTATGTCTGTGAAGGTGTTTTAGAAGAGACTGGCATTTGTATCAGTGGACAGAGTAAGATCGACCCTCATCCAACGTGGGCAGACACCATCCAATAGGCTGGGGGCCAGATAGAACAAAAAGGCAGAGGAAAGGCAAATTTTCTCTCTCTTCTGCAGCTGGGATACCCTTCTTCTCTTGCCCTTGGACATCAGAACTCCAGGTTCTCTGGCCTTTGGGCTCTAGGACTTATACCAGCAATCCCCCGCCTCCTGGCTCTGCCCCACCAAGAGGTTCTCAGGTCTTTGGCCTTGAACTAAGAGTTATACCATCAGCTTCCCTGGTTCTCATCATTCTCAGCAAACTATCACAAGGACAGAAAACCAAACACCGCATGTTCTCACTCATAAGTGGGAGGTGAACAATGAGAACACATGGACACGAGGAAGGGAATATCGCACACCAGGGTCTGTTGGAGGGTGGGGGACAGGGGCAGGGATAGCGTTAGGAGAAATACCTAATGTAAATGATGAGTTGATGGGTGCAGCACACCAACATGGCACATGTATACCTATGTGACAAACCTGCATGTTGTGCACATGTCCCCTAGAATTTAAAGAAAAAAAAAAACTTTACTGGTTCCTTTGGACTTGAACTGAACAACACTACCGGTTTCCCTGGTTCTTAGCTTGCAGACAGCCTATCATAGGACTTTCTCAGCCTCCATAATCTCATGAGCCAATGCCTCTAATTAGTTCCTTCTCATCCATCCATCCATCCATTTCCTCCCTCCCTCCTTCCTTTTGGTCTGTCTCTATAGAGAACCCTAATATACACTAGCCAAGGAACAGCCTTTTAAGTAAGATTTTCAATTTCATTTACTGATGAATTTTTTATGAACAATCAGGCCCGTTAACTCCTTTCTATATACTACCTTTCTGATTTTTAGATAACGAGTAATCTGTTGTGCCACTTTTAGGTACTATGACTGCATTAGATTCAAGAGCTAATTAGATATAACACTTTTTCTACGTGAACTCTAATTTCCTTATCTTGTATGTCCACAGGTCTTGAAATCCTCCTTCATATAAGCTGCGAATATTTGTAGAAGATTTGGTTTAGCTAGTCTTTCATAAACTTTTTCTATATTGAAGAATCCAAGAATCAGCATGGGTTGGGGGAATGTCACTCTGAATACTCTCAGACTAATAATTATTACTGAGAATCTTCAAATACATCAAGCAAGCTTCACCAATTTACTAGTCTGGAGAGCATTTAAACTTTTATATGACACTGAAGTATTTATACTTTGAAAAAACTTTAAGGTCGGGTGCAGTGGCTCATGCCTGTAATCCTGGCACTTTGGGAGGCCGAGGCGGGCAGATCACCTGAGGTCAGGAGTTTGAGACCAGCCTGGCAAAGGTGAAAGCCCATCTCTACTAAAAATACAAAAATTAGCCAGGTGTGGTGGCAGATGTCTGTAATCCAGCTACTAGGGAGGCTGAGGCAGGAGAATGGCTTGAACCCGGAAGGCGGAGGTTGCAGTGAGCCGAGATCGTGCCACTGCACTCCAGCCTGGGTGACAGAGTGAGACTCTGTCTCAAAAAACAAAACAAAAAAAAAGATAAAAGAAAAAACTTTAAGAGTAAAAAATTATATATTGAGCTAACTTTATCCTTCAGATCAAATCACATAAGTATTCCGTAAGAAAAAGCATATGGTTTTTGTCAGGCCTCTGAGCCCAAGCCAAGCCATCAAATCCCCTGTGACTTGCACGTATATGCCCAGGTGGCCTGAAGTAACTAAGAATCACAAAAGAAGTGCAAATACCCTGCCTCGCCTTAATGGATGACATTCCACCACAAAAGAAGTGAAAATGGCCGGTCCTTGCCTTAAGCGATGATATTATCTTGTGAAATTCCTTTTCCTGGCTCATCCTGGCTCAAAAAGCTCCCCCACTGAGCACCTTGTGACCCCCACTCCTGCCCGCCAGAGAACCCCCCCTTGACTGTAATTTTCCTTTACCTACCCAAATCCTATAAAATGGCCCCACCCTTATCTCACTTCGCTGACTCTTTTCAGACTCAGCCCGCCTGCACCCAGGTGAAATAAACAGCCATGTTGCTCACACAAAGCCTGTTTGGTGGTCTCTTCACATGGACGTGCATGACAGTTTTAATAAGGATTTGTACATATTATAACTCAGTCTTTAACTTCCACACAGCATCCCATTTCGTGATTATTATTTTATTAAACAGTTGTTTTTTATTTTGAGATGGAGTCTCGCTCTGTCACCAGGCTAGAGTGCAGTGGTGTCATCTTAGCTTACTGCAACCTCCACCTCCCAGGTTCAAGCAATTGTCCTGCCTTAGCCTCCTGAGTAGCTGGGACTACAGGCGTGCGCCACCATACCCAGCTAAGTTTTGTATTTTTAGTAGAGATGGGGGTTTCACCATGTTGGCCAGGATGGTCTCGATATCTTGACCTTCTGATCCACCCACCTAAGACCTCCCAAAGTGCTAGAATTACAGTCATGAGCTACCGTACCCGGACTTAAACAGTGTTTTATTTATGAATTTCAGGTGATTTTCAGTTTTTACTTATTATAAATAACATTTCAGTGAACATCCTTGTACATGTATTTGCAAATACATCTATAGTATATAATTCCTATAATGGAATTGCTGGATCAGAGAGGCAATAACCTGGAGAGTATTAAAGAACTATCTAAAACAGGCTGTGTAAATTTATGTTCCTCACAGTGTACAAAAGCAGTAAGTTACCTTTAACTTCAAAAATTAGTTTCCAACCAGTGAAGTACAGAAAAAAATTAAATTTGGAATACAATGATTTTAACTTCTTTCAGGTAAACAAAATAAGAACTTACCTCGTTCACTTCCACTGCCACTTCTGCTTTGAGAAGTATCACCATTACCTATAAGGCATTGTTTTGCAAAATATTTAGATAACACACAGTTGCTACTCAAGCACACAAACCATGTGGTTATTTCTATTCAACGAAGTTATTACTTAGGAATTCCGGTCCTTTAACCCATCGATCTCTTAATTGTAGATTTAACTATTTTTTTTTTCTTTTTTTTTGAGGAGTGCAGTGGCACGATCTTGGCTCGCTGCAACCTCCGTCTCCCGGGTTCAACCAATTCTCGTGCCTCAGGCACCTGAGTAGCTGGAACTACAGGCACATACTACCATGCCCAGCTAATGTTTGTATTTTTAGTAGAGATGGGGTTTTGCCATGTTGGCCAGGCTGGTCTCGAACTCCTGGCCTCAAGAGATCCACCTGCCTCGGCCTCCCAAACTGCTGGGATTACAGGCATGAGCCACCAGGCCTGGCCTCTAGGTTTAAACGTTAACCTTAACCTCATTTGAACATTTTTCATCAACTGTGTTTTCATTTTCACCTCAAATCACACAAATCATTTTCCCCTAACTCAGAATCCTTTATTCCTCTAGTTAATAATTCACATCTCAAATTAACTGGTAGATAACACAGAATAATCCACATTGCACAAATTTTATAAGGCAGACAAAATTGTCCACATATTTTTACCTACAGATCTAAAAGCAGAGACAATCATAAGCCAAACTAATATACTTTAACATATATATTAGGTTTACTAATCCTAGTGCTAAAAACATATATCAATAATTAATATTCAGTAATAAGTTTTATTTCTCACCTGTGCCACTTAATGCTGGTCTTCTAGAACCAAAAAGGCCACCAGTGCGCTGCATACATTCGTCTGGGTCTAAGTCATTATCTTGATTTGCAGAAAGTAAAATTAGATTATATTACTTTGAAGAAGTTTTTTTAATCGTTCACAGAAAAAAATCAAGTTATGCTATCAGAAGTTAAAAGATGCAGGGTAAAATAGAAAAATGCTATTCTGGTTAAACTAAGTATTGCGCACAGGAATTCTCTACAAATAATGTCCTTCAATGACAAACTACTTCCTCAAAATGTATTTAAAATATTTCATAAATTAGGGCCAGTATTATGCCAAAATATGATACAAGCAAGTTAAATCTCTAGAAACTGCCTGAGAAACTTCACATTGCATCATTTCACTACTTATTCTTCAAAGTAGCACCCCTTGCCCCCACTGTTGCCAAATCAAACCTTACCAGTCCTGCACAGTACCCTTCAAAATCCCTAAACTTCTGTCAAAGTGACAATTCTCTAATCTGCTACACATCTCTTAAATCATTATTACAAATTTATGTTTGTAATCTGTCCTCCTCTGTTTAGAGGCACATACATTCCAGCAGTGACCTCTGAAGTCAGTACCTTATCTCTGAAAAATGATGGCTGGAAAAATTTAAGGTAGAAAGCCACATTAGTGAAAGAAGGTATGGGGGGAGGTAGAGCCACATAGAAAGTCACCTGTTTATAAGGTCAGCCATATTATCAAAGCTCTAAAACAATGAATAGTATGTAATATTAAAGAATTGAGTCACTCAAACTTATTTTTTAAATTCATGTATTTCAACCTAACCAATATGCAATTAAATCTGTCTTAAAAATAATGTTATAGATAATGTGGGTGATTAATGTGTATTAGTCACTAAGCTAAGCTATTCTCATATAATCCTCATAACAACCTTCTTTGATATGTATTCTTTTAAATCATTTTCTTTTTAACAGATGAAGCACATCATTTGCAAATCCACTACTAACTTGGACTTCCTAGACCAAATCCTCCACGGCAACCTCGGAAACTACCTCTTCCACCTCTTCTGGATGGCCCTGAAGCTTCTGAATTATTTCCATCTCGATAGCCTATAATATTAAAACACACACAAGAACAACACAAAACAACAACAAAGAAATCTTGGGGACATGGTCAAATTTAATTTAAGCCTTGAATAATTCAGTAACTTTAAACAAGTATTTTAAGGCATTGTTATCAAAAAGAAATGACATTTTGACCTATAAGTGTTCAACTTTACTAATATAAATAGATATGGCTACAATTTTTTAAAACCTCATTGCTTGCTTTGAGAATAGAATCTAAAAATCACCTAAAGGAAAAAGTGGCACTTGAATTAATACATTAAAAGTCACCAAAACTGCACCATTAACTGGATTTCCACAATACACAAAAGAATTAAATAAATCCGGCCGGGCGCGGTGGCTCAAGCTTGTAATCCCAGCACTTTGGGAGGCCGAGACGGGCGGAT
Organism: Theropithecus gelada; assembly: GCF_003255815.1. NCBI lineage: Eukaryota > Metazoa > Chordata > Mammalia > Primates > Cercopithecidae > Theropithecus > Theropithecus gelada. Next base: position 52,666,772 of record NC_037673.1, on the reverse strand, counting down.
CACGAGGTCGGGAGATCGAGACCATCCTGGCTAACACGGTGAAACCCCGTCTCTACTAAAAAATACAAAAAAAAAAACTAGCCGGGCGAGGTGGCGGGCTCCTGTAGTCCCAGCTACTCCGGAGGCTGAGGCAGGAGAATGGCGTAAACCCGGGAGGCGGAGCTTGCAGTGAGCTGAGATCCGGCCACAGCACTCCAACCTGGGCGACAGAGCCAGACTCCGTCTCAAAAAAAAAAAAAAAAAAAAAAAAAAAGAAAGTGAAGAATTAAATAAATCCTAGACTTCTACCTGCTCCATATAGAATATAGTAAACGTCTTACTCAAAGCATAGACATGCAGACACATATAAAGTCTGATTTCCAGGTACAAACAATTTTTAATTGAATTGAATTCCAAAAGATTAGTAGAAACAGTTCAAGTAAAATTTAATTGCACATAGGGCAGACTCATAGGGCAGAACCAGATTAATGCAAAACCAAAGTGCCAACTGGGCAGGAAATAGAGACTGTTCAGTTTGTAAACTTGCAACTATTTACACCTAAAGAGAATGATGAATAAAGAGAAATTCTATATATGCTATTTCTGAATATTAGAGTATACGTATTTTAAAACCTATTTAAAAATGAAACAAAACTCTTCAAAAAATTTATTTTCTGGAAACTTTTCTGTAAAGGTATAAGTTATTTTCATGAAAGTAAAAGAACATATAACACATATATAAATTAAAAATATAATAAAATGAAAGCTTATCTCCACTGCCCAGCTTAAGACTAAAATGTTTCCAATATATTTGCAGCCTGTGTTTTTCTTTTGCCCTCTGCTTCTCTTCTCCCTGAGCACTCCTTCCAACTAACATCCAACCAGCCAATATCCTGAATAGTTTTTCATTTCCTTGCTCTTAATTTCATCAGCTACGTATATAGCCTTAAGCAACATATTAGCATTATGTTAGAGTTTTATGTAATGGAACTAAAACATATTCTTCTTCCACATCTTTTTTTTTTTTTTTTTTTTTTTTGAGACTAAGTCTCACTCTGTCACCCAGGCTAGAGTGCAGTGGCGTGATCTTGGCTCACTGCAACCTCTGCCTCTAGAGTTTAAGCAATTCATCCTGTCTCGGCCTCCCGAGTAGCTGGGATTACAGGCGTGCACCACCATACCCAGCTAATTTTTGTATTTTTAGTAGAGATGGGGTTTCACCATGTTAGCCAGGATGGTGTCGATCTCTTGACCTCAGGTGATCTGCCCACCTCGGCCTCCCACAGTGCTGGGATTACAGGCGTGAGCCACTGTGCCTGGCCCCACGTCTTTTTCCTTTTATCCAACTTTGTTGATGTATGAAACTACTTCATTCACTTTTACTGCTGAACACTCTATTGTATCTGTTTCTATTTCACTTACGTCTATTACCTTTTTTATTTCTAAGTTTTCTTCCTTCTCTTTTAACTACTTAGCTTGAACATTTAACTCATTCTTTTTTCTGAGAAAAGAAATATTTAAACTATTTTCAATCTAGTCGTCTTCTTACAAAGCTGTCCTACTAGATTTCCTCTATTAGCAAGTTTTACATTTTATCCTTTCTCTGATGCATTTAAGGCTATAAAATTTCCTCTAAGAGGCAGCTGCTTTAGCTATATCCTCAGAGTTTTCCTGTGTTCTGTTCTTACTGTTATTAAATTCTAAATATTTCAGGATTTCCATATGAACTGTTATTCATAAACTAAGAAATTCAGTTTCCAAATCATGAAGGTTAGACTTATTGATTTCTACTTTTATCTTAATAAGAGAACATGACTGATGATATATCCACAGCATATTTTTGGCCTTAAAAGATGATCAAATTGTACATATTTTCCATATATGCTGGAAAAATATGTGATTTATAATTTTAGAGTATATGATTCCAAACAAATATTAAATCAAGCTGAGTAAGTGGCTTTCAGATCTTCTATATTCTTACTAATGTCTATTCTGCTGTCTCAACTTACTAGGATTTGCAAAATTTTCCTTATGTCTATTTTTCTTTGTCCATCTTAGTATATTGTTAGATTCGAACTATGTTCAGAACTGTAATGTCTTCCTGATAAATTTCTTTATCCTTAATAATTCTACCTTACAGTATACTTTGTCTCCTATTTCTATACCAGCTTTGAGTTATTGAACACTTTTTTCTTTTTACTGTATTATTTTTTTAAGTTTCAGGGTACATGTGCAGGATGTGCAGGTTTGTTACATAGGTAAACGTGTGCTATGGTAGTTTGCTGCACCTATCAACCCATCACCTAGGTATTAAGTCTAGCAGGCATTAGCTCTTTTCCCTAATGCTCTCTCCCCGCTGCCTGCCCTCCCCCGACACCTACAGCACCTGGTGGTATTCCCAGGCAGTCCCCCATCCAAGTACTAACCAGGCCCAACCCTGCTTAGCTTCCAAGATCAGACGAGATCGGGCACGTTCAGGGTGGTACGGCCATAAACTATTTTTTAATTTTTTAAAAAAAGTTTTTTTTATAGAGACAAGATCTAGTTTCTCAGGCTGGCCTTGAATTCCTGGCCTCAAGAGATTCCTCCCATGTTGGCCTGCCAAAATGCTAGGATTACAGGCATGAGCCACCATGCCTGACCTCTTGACTTTCAACTCCATACCGAAACATGCTTACCTATATTATAATTACTGATACATGGATCTTTCATTTCTACCATCTTTGTGTTTTCTCTTTACTGAGTTTTTTCAATGCTTTTTGTTCTCCTTTCTGTTCTGTTTTCCCCAAATGGTAAGCTATGTATTTTATTTTTTACCTATTTTCACCATGGATATTTAGTAAATATTTAAACTATTTTCAATCTAGCTTCCTTCCTACAAAGCTCTGTCCTTCTATTAGATTTCCTGCATTAGCAAGTTACATATTTTATCTTATCCCTTCTCTGATTACTCTTCAATTATACTTAAGAAATATTTTTCCTTCCAACTGAGCTGGCAAGAATTTAAATCTTTTCATTTGCTAGTATTTTAGTTCACTTTTATTTCTAGAACCCCTAAATTAATAGTCATTATTGCTAGTTTATTTAGTCAATACTTATTTAAGTTTACCAATAGGTTTATCTGTTTTACAATTTTTATCTTTTCTTCGCTCATTATTGCTTCGTTTCCTATGCCTTTCTTCCTGCAATCAGTTGTCTTACTACTGTATACAATTTAGTAGTTCTTACTCAACAGTCTGAGAGTATTAAACACCATTTTTATCTGAATGGCATTATTTCTCCCTGGCACCTAATTATCTGAATATACTTATTTGGGTTCAGAGCTATTCTCCTTCAGCATTCTGAATATACTATACTATTACATTCTGACATCTACCTTTACTGAAGAAAATTCTGTTGTGAATACAATGTTCTTCTAAAGGCGAATCTACCTTTTTTCTCTAGTAGTTTTATAGGTTTTAAAACTATAATTTCAATACATGCATAAGGATACAAATTTTTAAATTTAATTTGCTGAAGACTCTTGTGCCTCTCTAACTCTGGAAAAGTCTCATCTATTCTCTTTGAATATTCTTCTTTCCTCTCCTTCTCCCATTTTCTGGCCTCTCCTCAGGAGACAGTCATATGCTGGGCCACAGGTCTTATTCTATCTTCCATACCTTATTTATTAACTGCTCTCACTCGTGTTTTCCATTTCCAAGTTTAGAGAATTTTCACAGATCTATCTTTGGATTCATTCTCTTCATCTGTGTTTAATCTTTACCTTTAATCACTCTGTTCTTTTCTGTAAATTTCTAAAAATTCAAATTGAGCCCTTTTCTTTTTTTTTTTTTGTTTTTTGAGACAGAGTCTCGTTCTGTCACCCAGGCTGGAGTGCAGTGGTGCGATCTCAGCTCACTGCAACCTCCACCTCCTGGGTTCAAGTGATTCTCCTGCCTCAGACTCTGAGTAGCCAATATCTTGAATAGTTTTTCATTTCCTTGCTCTTAATTTCATTGCCTGCACCACCATGCCCAATTAATTTTTGTATTTTTAGTAGAGATGGGGTTTTAACACATTGGCCAGGCTAGTCTCAAACTCCTGACCTCAGGTGATACACCTGCTTGGGCTTCCCAAAGTGCTGGGATTACAGGTGAGTCACTGCGCCCGGCCAACATTAACATATTTTCTTAAAGTAACATGAGTCCTTCCAGAAGGTATAGTCTGCATTTCATAAGGGACAGCTGACAATCTCTTATAACTCTTAAAGATGTTTGGTGACATCTTCACAAAGAAATTAGCTTATAAATCATCTAACCTTTGTATAAAAGAAAAGTGAACATCTTTTATTCACTTTTTAAAAAGTACTTACCAGATAGTTATTATATTTCTACATACTAACAAATAAAATGAAAACGTTAAAATGATATGTATCACTGACATCAGCAAAAATGGCCAAGTAAGGAACTCCAAATTCCACTACTCCAAAAAGGCAAGGAAAAAACTGGGCAAGAACTGTCAGAATTAACTTTTTCCAAACTCCAGAAATGAATCAAAGGCTTGAAGCAACCCAGGGAATATTTGTTCAGTCAAGGCTGACTGTTGGTAAGAACAGCAAATTCCGCAGCATTTTAACTTACCCAGTTCCATCTCTCGGCAACTCAACTTGTAAGTATATAACCAAAAGATTTGAAAACAGGGACTCAAACAGATAACTGTAGGTGAATGTTCATAGAGGACATAGAGGACTTACTCACAATAGACGGAAAGAAGAAACAATCCAAGTGTCCATCAATAGATGAATGGATAAATAAAATGTAGTAAATACATTATATTATTCAACCATTAAAAGAAATGTAGTTTTGATGCATGTTACATCATGGATGAACACTGAAAACAAGATGCTAAGTAAAATAGCCAAATACAACAGGACAAATAATGTATGATTCCACTTGTAATGAAATACCTAAAACAGACAAATTTCATAGAGAACATGGAATAGAGGTTACCAAAGACCAGGGTTAAGGGAGTATACAGGGAATTGTTCTCTAATGGCATACAAAGTTTCTGTTTGGGTGATGATAGTGATGACAGAATACTGTCCACTTAAAGGCAAAAATTATACACTTAAGAATAGTTTATATGGAAAATTTTATGTTATAGAGATCTTACCACAAAAAAAAAGTTGAAAATATCCCAAGTTACATGAAAACTATTAATCTATAAATCCAAGGAACTCAACTCCAAGGAGGGTAAACCCAAAAAGATCCACATCTAGATACACTAATATAAAACATCAACAAATGGTGCTAGAACAATTGGGTAACCATATGCAAAAGAATTTGGACCCCCACCCCACACCATCTATAAAAATGAACTCAAAATGCATCAAAGACTTAAGTGTAAGGACTAAAACTATAAAATTCTTAGAAGGAAACAAAGGAAAAAATCTGCCTGACTCTGGATTAGGCAATAGTTTTCTAGTTATAATACCTAAAGAACAAAAAAAGATAAACTGGGTTGGATAAAAATTTTAAATTTTAGTGTTTCAAAGGGTACCATCAAGAAAAGGAGGCCGGGTGCGGTGGCTCACGCCTGTAATCCCAGCACTTTGGGAGGCCGAGGTGGATGGATCACGAGGTCAGGAGTTCGAGCCATCCTGGCTAAGACAGTGAAACCCCGTCTCTATTAAAAATACAAAAAATTAGCTGGGCATGGTGGCGGGCACCTGTAGTCCCAGCTGCTGGGGAAGCTGAGGCAGGAGAATGGGGTGAACCCAGGGGGCGGAGCTTGCAGTGAGCCAAGATTGCGCCACTGTACTCCAGCCTGGGCGACACAGTGAGACTGTCTCAAAAAGAAAAAAGAAAAGGAAAAGACAACCCACAGGAGGTTATTAAACATTTGCAAGCCAGATGCAGTGATTCATGCCTGTAATCCTAGCACTTTGGAAGGCCAAGATGGGAGAACTGCTTGAGCTCAGGAGTTTGAGACAAGCCTGGACAACACAGTGAGACCCTATCCTACAAAAAATAAAAAAACTAGCTGGGCATGGTGGCACACGCCTATAGTCCCAGCTACTCAGGAAGCTGAGGTGGGAGGACTGCTTGAGACCAGGAGGTTGAGGCTGTCGTGAACCATGACTGTGCCACTGCACCCCAGAGTCTGGGTAACAGAGCGAGACTCTGTCTCAAAAAAAAAAAAAAATAGACAAATTAAAAAAAATAAACACTTGCAAATCATGTAGCTGATGATACTCATATTGAGAATATATAAATAAACCTTAAAACATAAAAAGACAACCCAATTGTTGAAATGAATGAAGGATCTGAACAGACATTTCTCCAAAGATATACAAATGGTCAATAAGCACATGAAAAGCTGCTCAACATCACAGTCATCAAAAAACGCAATCAAAACAACAATAAGGGCTGGGCACTGTGGCACACGCACCTGTAATCCCAGCACTTTGGGAGGCTGAGGCAGGCAGATTGCTTGAACTCAGGAGTTCAAGATCAGCCTGGGCAATACAGTGGAACCCCATCTCTACAAAAAATACAAAAATTAGCCGAGTGTGGTAGTACATGCCTGTAGTCCCAGCTACACACGGGGTTGAGGTGGAAGGATTATTTGAGCCCAGGAGGTTGAGGCTGCAGTGAGCCAAGATCGTGACAGAGCCCTCCAGCCTGGGTGAGAGTGAGACCTTGTCTCAAAAAAACAAAAAACCCATAATGAGATACCACTTAACACTCAGTAGAATGGCTATATTTAAAAAAACACCAGTAACAACTAGTATTGGTGGATGTGGAGAAATCAGAACCCTTATAACACTGAGGGTGGGAATATAAAATGGTACAGCTGCTACAGAAAATAATTTCACAGTTCCTCAAAAAGTTCAACATTAAGAGTTTAGCATATGACACAGCAATTCCACTCCTAAGTATATACTCTAGAAAAATGAAAACATAGGTTCACACAAAAACTTGTACACAAATGAATATAGCAGCATTAGCCATGATAGCCCAAAAGTAGAAACAACTCATTCATCAGCTGAAGAATAAACAAATATGATGTAACCACACAATGGTAGAGCCCTCATGAATGGAATTAGTGTTCTTATAAAAGAAGCACCAGAGAGCTGCCTGGCCTTATCCACCATGTGAGAAAACAGAGAGAAGACATCATCTATGAACCAGAAAATGGGTCCTCACCAGACAATGAATCTGCTGGTGCCTTGATCTCGGACTTCTGACTCTCCAGAACTGTGAGAAACAAATTGCTGTTCTTTACAAGCTACCCAGTTTATAGCATTTTGTTATAGCAACCCAAATTAAGATAGTTTTTTCTTCTGGAAATTAAGCTGATTCTAAAAATCACACAGGAATGCAAAGGACTAAAAATAACAGGCAATCTTGAGGTTTTCATTTGTTTTGTGTTGCTCTAAAGGGATACCTGAGAGTGGATAATTAATTGGAAAAAAAAAAGTTTATTTGGCTCACAATTTGATATCTGAAAATGTTCAAGATTGGGCATCTGGTAAGAGCCCCAGGCTGCTTCCACCCATGGCTGAAGGTGAAAGGGAGCTGGTGTGTTCAGAGATCATATGATGCAGAGGAAGTAGAGGGTACCAGGCCCTTTTTAACAACGAGCTCTCAAGGGAACTAACAGGGAACACATTCAACACCCCCGCAAGGAGAACAGGTCTATTCATGAGGGATCTGCGCCCCCATGACCCAAACGCCTCCCATTAGACCCTACCTCCCGCTCTGGGAATCAAATTTCAACATGAGAAGGACAAACATCCAAACCACAGCCCTTGAAAAACAAGCACTTGAAAGACTTACAATGCCAGATATCAGGACCTATTATGAAATCACAGTAATTAGATTATGGGGCAATGGTACAAAAATAGAAAAACCGACCAATGGAATAAAACCTAGAGAAACAGATACACATACATAAGCCACCTAATTTAGGACAGAGACAGCCCTGTAGTGCAGAGTGGAAGGGACAGTCTTTTCAATAAGTGATACTAGGTCAACTGAACATCTATATGGAAAAAAATGTATATTGATTCCTACATTACATACAAAAATAAACTCCAGATTAATGCCAATTACTTATTTTTTTTAGACGGAGTCTCTCTCTGTCACCCAGGCTGGAGTGCAGTGGCACAATCTCAGCTCACTGCAACCTCTGCCTCCCGGGTTCAAGCGATTCTTCTGCCTCAGCCTCCTGAGTAGCTGGGACTACAGGAGTGCGCCCGGCTAATTTTTGTATTTTTAGTAGAGACGGGGTTTCACCATATTAGCCAGGCTGGTCTCAAACTCCTGACCTCAAGTGTACTGCCCGCCTCAGCTTTCCAAAGTACTGGCATTACAGGCATGAGCTAACACGCCTGGCCTATCTGTATGAACTATTCTTGCAACTTTTAAGTTTTAAATCATTTACAAATAAAAAGGTAAAAGTAAAGATACTCAATAGAAAAACAGGCAAATGACAAAAGATGTCCAGATGTCAAAATGGCCAATAGACATAAGAAGTGCTCCACATTCCATTAGTCCAAAAACATAGAAATGTAATACATAATGAGTACACCACCACACAACTAGGAGAAAGGTTAAAATGAGAGAAAAATAAAATACCAGGCATTGGTTAGAATGTGAAAGTGTATCTTAAACGCTGAAACATTTGACAATACTATTAAAGCCAAAAATATATATAGCCTATGACCTAGCAATTCTTCTTCTGAGTATGTACTAATGACACCCAAAAGAATACTAGAATGTTTACAGAAGCACTTTCATAATGGCCCCAAACTGGAGGTAATCCAAATACCTATCATTAATAGAACAACAGTAAAACAAAAGAATACTAAACAGTAATAATGATCTACAACTGCAACAAACACACTAAGAAGGTAAACATAAAACACTACATATGATATGATTCCATTTATATCAAGTATAAAAATAGACAAAATTATTGTTTGCTGTTAGAAGGCTTAATAGAGATTTTCGGGGTAATGAGTAATTAGTGAGTAAAAAATGAACATGAAAAGGGGCTTTTGAGGTGCTAGTAATTTGTATTTCATGACCTGAATGCTGGTGAACACACTGAACTCAAGTGAGTTCAGTTTGTGAAATATAATTGAGCTACACATTTACGGTATATGTACCTGTCTACATATTTTAATACAAACATATATACACACATGTATTTTCTGAGCGACCACTATACACAGTCTTCCTATCCTCAAATGTATACATCTACAGAGAATGGGAATCAGGGATACCCTGAAAAATAGCTGTGTCCTTGCTAATTATCTTACACTAATCTATAATCTAATTATCCTACACTTGCTACAGGACCAAGCACATAGAGCTGCAAATGGTTTCAACTGCCTCATTTAAATATGAATTAAATTGATTTAAAGTAAATGTTAATGTTAATAGTACAAAAGATATTCACTGCTCTGAAGAAAAAAATTTCAAATATGAGCTATGTTTTAGGAACATTAAGTGCCAAAAATTGCTTGCTAAAAAAAATATGGTAAAAGATGAGTCTTATTTTTTCTTAGCTTAACTTTCTCCCCACTACCACCCCTGTCCATAATTACCGTAAGAAGTAATTAAGGAGACAGTCTTCCCTCATTCTGAAATCCACAAGTCCTACCTTCACTAGGGAGGGCCTAATTCAGCCAACTACCTACCTAATGGGCAAAGGAAAAGAATGTCACCAAGGTGCAGCAAAAATTCATGTATGTGATTACTATAAAACCTCTTAACATAGATTTGCACATCCGTAGCAATTTTATAATAAGTTCACTATATTTTTCATATGTTTTGTTGTCATTGCTATTTTAACATGACTGCCCATACGTAATCAAGAATTAAGCATGGTAATTTTTGATACTATCTCATCTCGAATTCAATAGAAGCTGAATTACCAGAGTATGGTGAAATACTGCTAGACTTGAACAAAAAATAATCTACAATTTCTTCCATCCTCAAACTTCCAATGACTCTATTCAGAGACAAAGACATCCCCAGTTCATCTAAACCGCGACTGACCAAGATTCACATTGTCCCTCTTCTGTAATTTATAGCACGTTTCTTCTGCAATTTATAGCACGATCATGGTGGGGGGAAACAACAGATCAGTGATATCAGCAAGTAAAACAAGGACAGGCACGGTGGCTCATGCCAGTAATTCCAGCACTTTGGAAGGCTGAGGCGGCAGCTCACCTGAGGTCAGGAGTTCAAGACCAGCCTGGCCAACATAGTGAAACCCCGTCTCTACTAAAAATACAAAACTTAGCCAGGCGTACTGGTACATGCCTGCAGTCTCAGCTATGAGGGAGGGTAAAGCCACAAGAATCACTTGAACCCAGTAGGTGGAGGTTGCAGTGAGCTAAGATCACACCACCGCACTCCAGCCTGGGTGACGGAGTGAGGCTCCATCTCAAAAAAAAATTAAATTAAATTAAAATTGTGCTCTCTATTCTGTTCCATTGGTCTAGGCATCTGGTTTTGGACCAGTACCATGCTATTTTGGTTACTGTAGCCTTGTACTATACTTTGAGCTCAGGTAATGCGATGCTTTCCAGCTTTGTTATTTGTGCTTGGGATTGCCTTGCCTATTCATGCTCTTTTTTGGTTCCATATGAATTTTAAAATTGTTTTCTTTTCCTAATTCTGTGAAGAATGTCATTGGTAGATTGAATCTGTAAATTGTTTTGGGCAGTATGGCCATTTTAACAATATGGTGGATAGCAATGCTACTGATTTTTGTACATTGATTTTGTATCCTGAAATTCTGCTGAAGGAATTTATCAGATCAAGGAACTTTGGGGCAGAGACTATAGGGTTTTCTGGGTATAAAATCATACCATCTGCAAACGGGAATTCCACACACCTACAGCCATCTGATTTTTGCCAGGGTTGACAACAACAAGCAATAAGGAAAGGATTCCTTATTCAATAAATGGTGCTAGGATAACTGGCTAGCCATATGCTGAAGATTGAAACTGGACCCCTTCCCTAGACTGCATACAAAAATCAACTCCAGATGGATTAAAGAATAACATGTAAAACCTAAAACTATAAAAACCCTGGAGATAACCTACAAAATACCATTCTAAACACAGGCCCTGGAAGATTCTGTGATGAAGATGCCAAAAGTCACCTTGACAGAAGCAAAAATTGACAAATGGGACCTAATTAAATGAACAAGCTTCTGCACAACAAAAGAAACTATCAGCAGAGTAAACACACAACCTACAGAATGGGAGAAAATATTTGCAAACTACGCATCCAACGAAGGCCTAATATCCAGAATCTATAAGGAAATTAAATGTACCAGCAGAAAAACAAACAACTCTGTTAAAAAGTGGGCAGTGGACATGGACATGTTTCAAAAGACAACATACAGCCAACAGGCAGATGAAAAAATGCTCAACATCACTAATTATTAGGGAAATGCAAATCAAAACCACAATGAGATACCGTCTCATACCAATCAGAATGGTTATTATTAAAAAATCAAAAAATAACAGATGCTGGCAAGGTTGCAGAGAAAAGGGAATGCCTATACACTGCTGGTGGGAGTATAAATTACTTGAGCCATTGTGGAAAGCAGTGTGGCAATTTCTCAAAGAACATAAAACAGAACTACCATTCGATCCAGCAATCCCATTATTAGGTATATACCCAAAGGAATATAAATAATTCTACCATAAAGTCACATGTACACATACGTTCATCACAGCACTATTCAAAATAGCAAAGACACAGAATCAATCTAAATGCCCACCAACAGTAGACTGGACAAAGGTAATGTGGTACATACGCACCATGGACTAACTACTATGCAGCCATAAAAAAGAATGACATAATGTCCTTTGCAGGAACATGAATGGAGCTCCATTATTCTAAGCAAACTAATGCAGGAACAGAAAGTCAAATCCTGAATGTTCTTACTTATAAAGTGGGAGCTAAACACTGAGAACACATGGACACAAAGAAGGGGACAACAGACACTAGGGCCTACTTTAGAGTAGAAGGTAGGAGGAGGTACAGGATCAAAAAACTACCTATCAGGTACTATGCTTATTATCTGGGTGATGAAATAATCTGTACACCAAAACCCCATGACCTGCAATTTACCTAGATAACCAAAACCTACACATGTACCCCTGAACCTAAAAGTTAAAAAAAAAAAAGAGTGAAAGGAGGGGCACCTACTGAATACTCACTCAAATATTAAAAGCAGAAAACATATACCAAAGTATTTTCCTTCAAAGGTTTTGACCATCAGTATTTTTCATCCAGCTCCTTCAAAATCAGTTTTACCAGTTTAGTGTCTCTGTGTTAAGCACAAATTGTTCCAAAATGTGGTCCTTACCGCCTCTCTTGGAAAAGCCTCTGTTCCGTGTTGGATTATCTTCACAGTCATTACTAGACTCTTGAATAAAAGTTTAACATGTAAATAGCATTTAATTAACTTAAATGATGCAATATATAAAGAATAGCACTGTCACAAGATAAATTAGTTAGAAAACAAAATATTTTCATAAGTTAAAATATAAACATATTCCTTCAAATAATTTTAACAGATATATAAAGACATTATTCAGAGTCAATTCCCTATGCAAATCATCTCATGTATCTAAATATTAATTGTTCTTATATGAAATTGAGAACCTACTATTTGCCAAGCATTATACTAGGGAAAACAAGCCAAAAAAAAAAAATAAGAATTTCATAAATTTCAGTTTGACCAAAAATGATTTCAGGAATATCTAAACTATTAAGTAATCAAGTGGTTCTCACATAAGGTCCATAGACCACTAGACTGTTCTATTTATAATGTCATATCTTTTCTGTAATTTACTTTTTTTTTTTGGAAATGGAGTCAAGCTCTGTCTCCTAGGCTGGAGTGCACTGGCACAACCCCTGCTCACTGCAACCTCCACCTCCCAGGTTCAAGCGATTATCCCTACTGAGTAGCTGGGATTACAGGCACGTACCACCATGCCTGGCTAATGTTTGTATTTTTAGAAGAGATGCAGTTTTGCCATGTTGGCCAGGCTGGTCTTGAATTCCTGAACCTCAGGTGATTCAACCACTTTGGCCTCCTAAAGTGGTGGGATTACAGCCGTAAGCCACCACACCGAGCCAATTTACCATTCTTAATAAACTTGAGACATTTGCGCTTTCTTAAATATATGCAAACTTTCCCCCATTCATCCTAATGAAATAATTTGGGGATATCCCAGCTTTTCCATTTTTAATGATATTAAGAAGTAACATTCCCAGAGTTTTAAAATAGTGGTATGAGAGATTACTATACTGAAGGCGGCCTGAAAACTACCTGGAGAGTTGGTTAAAAATAAATTCCTAGGCCCCATTCCCAGAAATGTTTATTCTGAAAGGAATGATTTTTTCAAAATGTAAAAGTTCTATGTTATTACTGTATCATCAAGCTTTCCAGAAGATTCCAAAAAAAGTCACATTCAGGAATACAAAGATGGTTTCAAGGGATCTTTGTACTTGTCATCTGGGAACATTAAGTCAAAATAATGAGAGCAAGTGACTAAAGAGCTTGCAGGCTATTAGCTAAGTTCCTGTGTAAAAGTCCCAATCCATTTAACAGCTAATATTATTCTACAATAAACAGTGACTCAAAGCTCTTGTTGCAGTCTCCTATTTCAGCTGCAGCTGACAACCGACAAACAATCCTGAAGAGCCATTAACAAGACAACTTTCTGGAAAGTAGGACTTAATACAATGTAGAAGGGCAGGAAAGAAATAATTTTTGAAAAGTTGGCCCTGGAATAACAATGATGATAACTAGTATTTACTACCTTAGAGAAAAAAAAAAAAAAAAACTATTAATCTGGGACCTGGCAAGGAAAAGAGTCTCACAATATCTTTGGCCAATTATTTCCCTAAAATAAACCTATAGTTACTTTGATCACAGTGGGAATAAAAATAGAAAACATTAAGAGAAGTTGGGTGATGGGTACGTGAAAAACCTCCGCACTATTTTTGCAACTTCTTATGAATAAAACTATTTTAAAATGAAAAAGTATTTTAAAAAAGAAGTGATCTCTATAGTTAGGAAATAAAGCTAAACACAAACAAAAATGAGATAATGATCCCAAGATTAGTTACAACCTATTAATTATATAAAAATAACACATGGCCTGGTGCAGTGGCTCATGCCTGTAATCCTAGCACTTTGGGAGGCTGAGGTGGGTGGATCACGAGGTCAGGAGTTTGAGACCAGCCTGGCCAACATGGTGAAACCCCGCTCTACTAAAAATACCAAAAAAAAAAAAAAAATTAGCCAGGTGTGATGGCAGGCGCCTATAATCCCAGCTACTCGGGAGAATCACTTGAACCCTGGAGGCAGAGGTTGCAGTGAGCCAAAACTGTGCCATTGCACTCCAGCCCAGGCAACAGTGCGAGACTCTGTCTCAAAAAATAGTAATAATAATAACAACATATAAAGAAAGTATGTACCTGGCACTGTTCTAAATGTATCACATGTATTAACTTTTTTAAAGTTTCACAAAAACCTTGTGAAGTAGATATAATCATCATTTTATAAAAAGGGAAAATGAAAAACAGAAAGTTACAGGCTTTTTCAAGATAATATAATTGCCAGGAGGAGGATCTGAGTCTCACACCTAGGTGTTCAAATCCAGTATCTGAGTTCCCTATCATTACAATATACCAGCTTAAGCAAAGTAGATTACAGGGGGAAAAAAATTTAAAAACATACTATTCATTTGTGTCCAGAGTAAAAAGTTTCTACTGTGAGCTCGAAACTTGGGCTTGTTAACAATCAGGATAATGAATGAATTCAATCCATATATATATTATATACTACATATACATATATTTAATATATAATATATATTTAATATATAACATATAATATATAATCATTTGAATGGCATATATTATATTTTATATATAAATTTATTTATCCATAATATATTATATAATATATGTTATAATATATAACATATATTACATATTATATAATATATTATAATATATATATACTATTTTAGGTGAACTAAGAAGGAAAAAAGAAGAAAGCAGGCCACTTCAGAGAGAAGTTCTGTCAACTGCTATCAGAAACTGGAATTTGTATTCAAAAGCTCTTTGGCCCACCATCTCTAGAAAGGGGTCAAGTAGGTAAGAAAGGTCTGTGTATAAGCAGAAATGATCTTGAATATTAAATGAGTTCAAAGTTGAGAGATCAGCATAGAAACAAATAGAAATGGAAAAGAATAAAAATGATGGTATTTTTCTTCTCTCACAAATACTAGTTCTACGTCATATATGTTTTCATTTGAATGGGATAGGAGAAAAAAAAGAGAAGTAGGGAGAAAGAGACTGGCAATAGTTTGGAGAAACAGTCTCGTTTGATAATTAAAATCTGGCCTTATACCAAAAGTGTTTTAAGGTGATCAGACCTAGACTTGGTTTTGACTTTGGGAATCAAAGTGTTTAATAAGATCAAGCTTCAAATATTTAATGAAGAAAGATAGATGACATGAGTGTTTATCATGAATGTGTCTGGTATTGAGCTGTGTGCTTTTACACGCATTCTCACTTAGTCTGCCTAACCATCTGTGAAATGAATACCTTCCATTCTATGGAATAGAAAACTGGCTTAGAAAAATTAAGCAGCTTGTTCTACTTCAACTAGCAGGTAGCAAGGCAGAGACAAGTTTGAAGCCAAGTTTGGCACCCTAAAGTGTTCTATGTTATAAAGATTTTATACATCAATGGTTACCAAACACAGGAGGTATCAGAATCACCATGAATGCTTTTAAATACAGGTTCTAAGGCCTCACCCAAATCGACTCAATCAGATTTGGGAATGCACTGTTTATCGTGGTCCATCTTCTGGTATCATTATTTTCATCATTCTCTGTATTCCTGTAGAGTTCAGTACCTTCAATGGAAATGTCTTTAATTTCAGCACTGATTTACATTCTCAAGAAACTTTTTCTTAGATTTATTTGAATCTAAACATGACCCTATACATCACAAACTGTATTTATATAGAGAGTGAAGTTTCACTTCTTGACTACTTTTTACTATCCCCATTTTCTTAAATTTCAGAGCATTCAAAAGTCGTACCTCATGGATTAAGGCAGATGGCAACAGGCCACGTTAGTATGCCTGAATTCTTTATGTACAAAGTAGTAATATCCTTGGTTAAGGCTTTGGATATAGCTATGTCATAAAATCTGGTTTAAATAAGTTAGAATTGGCCCAGACTAAGAGACTTAATCTTCATTTCTCTTTTTTAGCATGTACTCTTGACATTAAATTTTAACACACAAAAATATTGACCTTACCTCTCCAGAAACCAGAGCTATCACCATCTTCAAACTTGCTGTTTGAAAAACCTATACAAAATATAAAATGAAACAATTTCCTGTACCTCTGTGGTAATAAATAATAATAATAAAAATAATAACCACACAGGGATTACTAGTTATGAAGACTTTTTAAGATAAGCAGTACACAACTGTATACATAGCTATCACATGCAAATTCACTCAGGCTGTAAACAATTTCTGCTTTGTGTCAGTTTATCAACTCCATTCTCTTAAGGTTAAAAACAACTTTCTTTTCAGCCAATTCTATATTACCTCAATTGTCACATACTCCTCTATATGCACATCGGCAAAACAGAGGAATATGTCAGTGTAACCACTATATGTTTTCTATTTCAAACCATCAAAATTCTCAAAATTTTACAAACTCAATCTCTTCATCTGCTAAGGGCAATACAACTAAATTATAATCCAATAACTCAATGATTTTCTCCTCAATAACATGAAAATCTTGTTAGCTTCTTTTTGTTTACTCTTTTAAAAAAAGTCATCAAACTTACTTGTTTGCTTTCAAACTTATTTCCTAAAAACCTACGTCTAAGAGTTATGCATCTCTGGAGCATACAGACAGGTCTCTAGGACTAATTTTAAAAAGTATTCATCAGTAATCTTTCATAAAATTAAAAAATGTTTTTAATAAGTTTAAATAAAATAATCTTTAGTGCAAAGGCACTCAGGGAATATATACCTTCAAATTAAATGTCAATATGGAATGTCTGTCAATCAGTATTTAAACTCAATTATTAAAAAATCACTCAAGTTTTGATTGTAAGATATCATAACCAAGTAATTACCTCTGTTTCCAAAACTCTTTCCAACTCCAAAACCACCCATTGTGGATGTATTATCTCTTTTATTAGACTCACCAGCATCTGAAAAAGGTCAGATTAAACTCTTTAACATACAAAATTAAGTGTGTCATCATCAAAAACTAAGAATTAAATGAATTCCCGGCGTAAAGGGACTTCCAAGGATGGGAATAGAGTAGCATAGAAACCTAAAATTAATTAACATACCTGCAACTTAAAAGAAAAACTCTTAAATTATGATACCAAGGTAAAAACAAATCTACTACTGGTGAAATACAGCTTTCTACTTATTGGTATTATATTGGAGACCTTCAAGCAGGAAAATTCTGCTCCATAGTTTTCTATATGTTGAATTCTCATCCTGATAGAGCCAGCTATTATACTCTGCCCTGTGTGAAAGTCATTGCTATTGAAAATGCTATACTGTGTCCTGTTTAACTGTTCTATTTTTTATTTTTCTATTTCTTATATTTATCACATCCTTTCCACTTTTAAAATTAAAACAAGGGAATACATAAGAGAAAAACCTAAGACTACCACTCCCCTCCTGGCCTCCGCATTTCACCATACTATTTTCCCATACTAACTTTCTTAGCTTTGTTTCTCACTATGTAATTCTAAACACCCAACATTTTAATTCACACCAAACAACTCCAAAACTCCACACTGTCAACTGCTAATTTTACATCTTTGTACATGCTATTCCTTTGGCATAGCATTCCCTGCTTTCCTATTTGTCTTATCAAAATTCATTTCATTCTTCAAAAAAACAATTATGTGAAGTCTTCCTTTAGCCCTCCAGTCATAATTTATCCTTCTTCCACATTCCCACAGCATACTATCTGTACCTTTTTAAAGGAGTATTTCTTTCCATGTGTTTCTCTACCACTAAATTAAAAATCTCAAGGGCAGAGATGTGACAGCAAGAAGCAGGATTATTTAAAATAAAAAATTTTAAAAATAACAGGAGAGACATCCAAAACAGCATAAAATGACGCTTTAAACTATCACTGAGAAAAAAAGTAAAGCATTCCCTGTGATCCCTATATACTGTCTTACTTACCTCTGTAATACCCTTGTAGAGGGGAGTTAAAAGGGATCTGTGTAACTTCTAAAACCACAGGTAAAATTGTGTATGCCCAACTATAAAAGTATTTTAATCAGATTTCAAAGATGTGTGATTCAAGAAGTCCAAGCTACTTAGACATACTTCACAGGACATAACAAGCTAGTCGATATTTTAAGCAATTAAGAGTCAACTTCGAAAACCACATTATTAGTTATGCAAGTTCTACTGAGAAGAAAATCAAGATTGAAACTATATAGGCCAGGCGCGGTGGCTCACGTCTATAATCCCAGCACACTGGGAGGCCGAGGTGGGTGGATCACCTGAGGTCAGGAGTTTGAGACTAGCCTGGCCAACATGGTGAAACCCCATCTCTACTAATAATACAAAAAAATTAGCTGGGGGTGGTGGTGCACACCTGTAATCTCAGCTACCTGGAAGGCTGAGGCAGGAGAATTGCTTGAACCTGGGAGGTGGAGGTTACAGTGAGCCGAGATTGTGTCATTGCATTCCAGCCTAGGCAACAAGAGCAAAACTGTCTCAAATAAAAAAAAAAAAAAAAAAAAAAAAGAAACTATATAAAATGTTGGAAGAATCATACGGAAAGTAAGTTATACTCATGGGTCTACAAATGTCCCAGGTTATAGAAAATATAAAGCTAATTGTTTAAAGTATTAACAACTGAGAGTTCTGATCAGAAATTTTATGTGTATTTCAATCTAAAACATGAAAATAATTTGTGGTAAAATCTGCCTCAGTGATGATTTTCTCACTGAAAAAGGTTTTATTCAATAATATTTAGAAGACTGTATCAAAATATCACATAACCTCTACTAAAATGTAATTTTAAAATATATCTAAATACTAAATATGCTCCTAAATATATTATTTCTAATGTCAGTAGTAGCTAATAAAACCTCATTTGAATCTCTTAGCACAATTACATTGTTCAAATAAGCAATGCATCTTAATATGCAGTCTTAAAAACCAAAATATATGTGATATTTGATTAATCATTTCCATTAGTGGCAGAAACATGTCAAAATATAAGACTCAAATTTGCGTTCACTGTATCTAAAGAAATTTTCCAAATGTCAAATAAAACATCATGCATCTTTTAGTTTCCACAACAAAAATATCTGAAAGTATCAATAAAGTTTTTCAAAAAATAACATCTCATAAATTCAAGAATAAGTGTCAAGTATGTTTACCAAATAGCCCTAGCTATAGCAACCCCTAAAAGGAAAAAAAAAAAAAAAATGACCATAGGGATTTTCAAACAAATTTAACTTGAAGTTCTAATATGTTATTGCACTATAATAAAATACAGCACATAGTATTTCTAGCATGTTAATATTAAGTCTAAAAATGCACTGTAGAAAGAGGTTTTGCTGTGTCATTATCTGTCATATCAGGTGGTTGTTCTAAAATTTAAAAATCCAATAATGGCAAAATAAGTTCTTAAAAAATTAATACTAATGAGCTAACACGTTTCCTATACTGCCTTTTCTTGAAAAATATAAAATTCAAGAAAGAGTCCTTCTCACCTCTAATCCCTGAAGCTTTTACAAACATTCTTACCACGTCAATTGATGGAAATCAATATCATAAACACGTTAAGAAGCAGCTCTGTGAATCATCCGTCCATCCAACCCATCCATCCCTCCAACCAATCTGTCTAATCAACTTAACACTACTCCCTACTAGCCCAAAGAAGTAAAACAGCAAAAAGAAAATGAACTTGGAAAAACGATGAACTCATTATCTCAACACCAAGTCTACTATACACTGAGTTACAACAGATTTAGTTTTGTGCCAAACGGCTATGAAAGCCTTTGTATATACAATTAATCAACAGTTCAGGAGATTAAGGAAAGACAAAGATGCTTACCTCTGTTTCCAAAATTCCGCCCAGAGGCAAATCCACTTTTCATGAAATGATCTCTTCGAGAAGGTCCATCATCCATTTCTAAAGCAAACAACATTTTGAAGTCAGTCAAATAAAAACAAGTATCGAGTACTTGCAAACCTTAAGCCTTCTCAATGTGCCACATGTGGCAAAGAAGAAATTTTACATAGCAGTAAAAAAGATGACAATCAGCCCGGTTTAAAAAAAACGGCTATATGAATAGCTCTCCAAAAGAAAAATAAATTGTGACTAAATCTCACTCATAAAGAATTAGAAATCAAAAGACAGCAATTTTTAACCTCATAATTGAATGGAAAACAGTCCTTTCCGTTCCCTGAAACAAAATAACAAAATAAATAAATTTTTAAAAAATGGAAACCAGTCTTAAGTTTGCTAATAGCCAGAACAAAGACACAGGGAAACAAGCATAAAACATACACTGTATTTAGAGTATAAACTGGATCAATCTTGATCCTAATTTAAAAGGCATATACGCTGAAAGTACAGTAACATGAATTTCTCCTCTGGATACAATCACATGGTTATCCAGAAAGACACACAAAAAAAGTTTTTATAAGCATTGTCTGTAATACCAAATAAATGATCAAAGTGGAATAAAGAAATTATGGTCATCCATACAATAGTATGCACATAGATTTCACAGAAATATACAGCATTCCACATTAAAGAGCTCACATTCTTCAACAATGGAGAGTGTTTACAAACTGGCCATGTAGAAGGCCATAATGCAAATTCAACAAAAGAGTTCAAAAATCAATTCATATACATGAGATTCTCTTATCACAATGCAATCAAATCAAAAGCTATTAAATATGAGACAAATTGTTTAAAATCCCATTTGGTGACATATTTTTAAAAACACTTCTATATAACCCACAGCTCAAAAAAAAAAAAAAGAAAAAAAAGCACACAATGGAAGTTTAAAAATACTTCAAATTATATGATAAAAATGTGACTTTATCAGTATTTAAATATTTACGCTAGAAAATAAGAACTCAGTAAGCTTAATAGCCATCTCAACAAGAATACTAGAAAAACAGTAAATCACACAAAAGTAAAGGAAATAAAGAATGAAAATTAATAAAATAGGAAACAGCTTTGGGAGACCAAAGTGGGAAAAGATGCTTGAGGCCAGGGATTTGAGACCAGCCTGGGTAACATAGCAAAACCCTATCTCTACCAAAAAAAAAAAAAAAAAAAAAAAATTAAGTAGCTGGCTGTGGTGGTGCACACCTGTAGACCCAGCTACTCAGGAGGTTAAGGCAGGAGGATCACTTGAGCCCAGGAATTCAAGGCTGCAGTGAATTATGATTAAATTACTGCCCTCCAGCCTGGGAAACAGAAAGAGACCTTGTCTTTCTGTCTGTCTGTCTCTGTGTCTCTTTTTTTTTAAGGAAACAAACGTAATATAATGGCTCAAAAAGGCCAGAACTTGGTTCTTCGAAAAGACCTATAAAATTTGCCAGGGTAACAAATTACTAGAGGACCAATAAAGGGGGTGAGGGGAGAACAGATACAAAGATACAAATGAACAGTATTAGAAACGTGTTTAAAAAGAATCTCAAAGATAGAAGAGAAAGACAACTAGAGAACTTCTCTGAACAACTTTATGCTACTAAATTACAAGAAATGAAAAAGTTCCTAGAAAATTAACTCACCAAAAGTGATTCAAGAATCAATAAAAAACCCAACTTTCCTACAGAAGTTAAATCAGTACTTAAATTTCTGCATCAGAAAGATGCAGAGATCGTGTTTTACAGGTGAGTTCTATCAAACTCTCAAAGGACAAATCATTCAACTGTCACACAACTCTTCCAGGAAACAGAGAAGTAACTCACTAACTCATTCTACAGACCAACATAACCTTGATATGAAAGTTCAGAAGAAAATTATAAACCTCTTACTCATAGATACAAAATCTCAAAAACAAATATTAGCAAACCAAACCCAACAGTAAATTGAACGGATAAAATATATTATAACTAATTGGGTTTATCCCAGTTTGCAAGGGTATTTAACATTACAACATCTAAAAAAGGTAACATACATGAATAAAAAAAAAAACTAATCTCTCCAAATAAAAGTATATGACATATACTTTTTGAAAGTCATGAAAGTATTTAACACCTTTCATGACTTCACATATACTTAGCAAACTAAGGAATGATGAGTTTGTTCATAACAGCAAAAAAGGAAACAACCCAAATGTGCATAAGAATTTTTTTGTTGTTTTTGAGATGGAATCTTGCTCTGTCGCCCACGCTGGAGTGCAGTGGCGCGATTTCGGCTCACTGAGACCTCTGCCCCCTGGGTTCAAGCAATTCTCCCGCCTCAGCCTCCTGAGTAGCTGGGACTACAGGCGTGTACCACAATATCCAGCTAAATTTTGTATTTTTTTTGTAGAGACAGGTTTTCACCACACTGGCCAAGCTGGTCTTGAACTCCTGGCCTTAAGTAACCCACCCACTTCGGCCTCACATAGTGCTAGGATTACAGGCGTGAACCATCGTGCCTGGTGGGTAATGTTCTTACAAGTAGTGGTGGTTCAAAACATTAAGCTTTATGGTTTTCCACAGGACTTTAATACATTAGATTTTTTTAATGAAAAATTCTTCAATAAAGATTCTACAATAAAGTCACAGGGTAACAATTATTCTTGGGAATCCTACCTCTCACTAGTTGGAAAAGAAGTCATTTTATGAAAAGATACTTGCAAACGCATGTTTATAGCAACACAATTAGCAATTTCAAAAATATGGAACCAGTCCAAATGCCCATCAATCAATGAGTGGTGTATACATACACAATGGAATACTATTCAGCCAGAAAAATGAAATGAAATAATGGCATCTGCAGCAACCTGGATGGAACTGGAGACCATTATTCTTAGTGAAGTAACTCAGGAATGGAAAACCAAATAGCAGATCTTTTCACTCATAAGCAGGAGCTAAGCTATGAGGATGCAAAGGGTAAGAATGATACAATGGACTTCGGGAACTTGGGGAAAGGAGTGGGATGGTGGGTGAGGGATGAAAGACTACAAATTGGGTACAGTGTATACTGCTCGGGTAATGGGTTCACCAAAATCTCACAAATCACCACTAACGAACTTACTCATATAAGCAAACACCACCTGTTCCCCAAAAACCTATGTAAATAAAAAATACATTAAAATGATGGTACAAAAGTATAAGGTTCTAAGAAAGAATTAACTCAGTTACCTTGTTATTAGCACACAATCCTAAGGAAAATATACAATTATTTCCTTTCCATTTTTTAGTAGTTTTAAATCTCACAGTAGTTTCACATGTAAATGTGAAAGTTTACATTCACTTTCATGAATGTAATGATATGCTGTCATTGATATATATCATGGCAGTCCCCATAACACATACATAGCAATAAAAATAAGCCCCTAATACCAATAAATGATGGAGTACAGATGCTCTTCCTGAATGCTACGAAATCCACGAAAATAAACCAAAAGAAATAAAAATGAAGTCCATTTAAAATGAATTTAGTGTTAGTGTACACAATCCCCAACTGACCACAAAGAATATCTCCCAACATAGTTACACTTGGACCAAATCCAAAGAGGCTCAAATATTGAACAACTTTAAAAAAATCCATATACTAAAACCACCAAGCGAAAGAACCCAATTATGTATGAGACTTCAGTATGAGCTCTAGGACTCTATAATCTTCCAACCTTTCTTCACAGTGATTTGCCTAAACCAGAATGAGGAAAATTAAAGGAAGATGAGAAAAGACTTGGTGGCAAAGAGTTTTGAAACTATTTAGTGGTGCTTAGGGCTGCCAGCTGTCCTGACTTCTAATCCCTTTCATTATCCAAAGTAGCTAAAATACTAAACACCTAGAATTCAGTGTCAAGTCTTTCAAGTAGAGACCTCAGAGTATAACAGTAATGTGCATTCAAATTACCTGGTGATCTCATTAAAACATACATTCTGATGCAGTAGTCCTGGGTGCGGTATGAGATTCTTCAGTTCTAACAAGTTCCCAGGTGATGCCAATGCTACTGTTCTGTCAATCACATTCAGAGAAGATTTTTATATCCACCAAAAGACATGAACTAGAAAATATTCTTAAGAGAACCATTCATAATAGGCAAATACTGGAAACTATAAAAATGACCATCAATATTTTAATTTATGGTATATTTACATAGGGAATATCATACATCCACGAATAACCTACAACTACTTCTAACAACTTGGAGAAAACCTCAACAAAAAAAGAACATAATGTATGATGCCATTTTATATGACTGCCATTTATAGGGAAAACTGATCTATGCTGTTAGAAATCAGAATAGTAGTCACCTCTGGACAGAAGCACAGTGCCTGGAAGAAAAAGGAAGGCTTCAAGGGTGCTGTTAATATGCTGTTTTTCTTAATCTGAGTGCTGGCTTTCAGGGAGTGCTCACCTTGTGATAATTTAGTGAGCTGGACATTTATGCTGTGTATCATACTGAAATACATATTGAATCTATGTGTACACTATGCTTCAATAAAGTTGAAAATAAAAAAAAGAATCTGCCCTGGCCTAGACAGTTTTATGAACAAATTCTATATAACTTATAAAAAACAGGTAATTTTCACATTCCAGAGCTTATTGGAAAACATGAAAAGCTTGAAACCAAAATCAAGTGAGGACAACATGACAGAAGAAAACTATACACCAATCTTACATTAATTCAGAAGTGCTAACTAAAATATCTAATTTCATCCAACACTACAATAAAAGAGCCATGTAAGGCTTAGCCCAGGAATAAAAAGTTCATTTAAAAATTAATTTACTACATTAACAGACATAAGGGAGAAATAATAGAAATCAGTAATTCTAAAATGCCATTTGATAACATTCAACTGCCATTCCTGAACAAAACAAATATTCAAGTAGAAATGAAAAGAAATTCTCTTGGCATGATAAAAAAAAAAAAACCAACTATTAGTAGCCTAATGCAAATATCACAATTATAAAAATTTGGGAGTATTCCCATTGAAGTGAGGAAAAGCCTAGACGTTTGTTATTTCTAGTACTCGTTAATGAGCTGTAGATTTTATCCAATGCTTTAAGACAACAAAGAACAAAATCATTTAAGAGATGAAATTTGCATCACACATCAACAAGGAAAAGACAGGATGCTTAGATGGTGCTGGAAAAACTAGGTTGCTATGTGGAGAGAAATAAAATTGGATCCCTATTTCTCACCATATTGAAAAAAAGGGATTCAATGGTACATTTAAAAATTGGATTAAGAAAATGTGGCACATATACACCATGGAATACTATGCAGCCATAAAAAAGGATGAGTTTGCGTCCTTTGTAGGGACATGGATGCAGCTGGAAACCATCATTCTTAGCAAACTATCACAAGAACAGAAAACCAAACACCGCATGTTCTCACTCATAGGTGGGAACTGAACAATGAGATCACTTGGACTCAGGAAGGGGAACATCACACACCGGGGCCTATCATGGGGAGGGGGTTGGGGGGAGGGATTGCATTGGGAGTTATACCTGATGTAAATGACGAGTTGATGGGTGCAGCAGACCAACATGGCACAAGTATACATATGTAACAAACCTGCACGTTATGCACATGTACCCTACAACTTAAAGTATAATAATAATAAATTTTAAAAAAATAAAAAAATAAAAAAATAAAAAAATAAAAATTGTTAAGATGGTAAATTTTGTGTTATGTCTAGTTTACCACAGTTCACAAATGCAACTCCTCAATAACTAGAGGCCCATGGCCAGGGCTGACCAGAAAAACTTTAATGTCAAAGATCCTTTTTTGTGAGTCATTTAGGAATACTCATACTGCATACACTATGTCTTGATTTCACACTGAAAGATGGCCACCATGATTAAAAAAGGGTGAGTTCAGATGATTAAAAGCTCAATGTGAAAGGCAAAAGTCTAAGGAAGATAATGTAGGAGGCTACTTTTTGACAGAGATGGGGAAGAGTTTCTTAAACTACAAAATCAAATTCAGAAGCAAAAAAGTTATTTAATAACTTCAGAATTAAATTTTTGATTAATAAGGCATATCATGAACAAAGCTGACAGACATCAGAATGGAAGAAGATATTCAGTGTCTAAATCAGGAAAGAGCCTAAAATCTAGAATATTAACAATGCCTGCCAATCAACAATAGGAAGAGCTAGCTCAATAGAAAAATAAACTAAAAATATGAACAGGCAACTCACAAAAGTAGAAACTTACAGAATAACAACATGTATATGAAGAGACAGCCAGATACATGCATATTAAAGCAATGATGCTGGGCATGGTGGCTCATGCCTATAATCCCAGCACTTTGGGAGGCCAAGGCAGGAGGATCACTTGCGCTCAGGAGTTCAAGATCAGCCTGGGCAACATAGCAATACCTCATCTCTGCTAAAAATTTTAAAAATCAGCCAGACATGGTGAGCAAGTCTGTAGTCCCAGCTACCCAAGAGACTGAGGCAGGAGGATTCCTGGAGCGTGAGAGATTGAAGCTACAGTGAGCTATTATCACAGCACTGCACTCCAGCCTGGACAACAGAGCAAGGCCCTGTTACAAAAAAAAAAAAAAAAAATTTTTTTTTACTTTATACCCAAATAGACTGGCAAAAATTAATTAAAATTAAAAATGTCAAATGTTGGTGGGAATATAGGGACTATGAGAACCCTCACAACCTAATGACGGGAGTATAAACTGGTATAGCTATTCTGGAGAGCAATTTTTGAAATATTTAGACAAATTAAGTCCATTACCCCTTTCCATAACCCTGTAATTCTACTCTTGAGTCCACTATTCAAAGTAATTCTCACTCTGGCCCATAAATAAACATATACAAGAATGCCCATCCTATGGTAGCAGAGGGGAACAGGAGGTAATCTCAGTGCCTATCACGGAGGGAAAATAGGGGTAGATAAAACTTGGTGATAAAAGTATATGAAATACCATGCAGTCATTAGAAATAAGAAAATCAATTATCAATTAGGAATATATCTTAAACAGTGACCAGGAGAAAATTAAAAAAAAAAAACTTAGGCACAATAATTTTTCTAAGTTAAAAATACACACCAAAATATGCTCAGAAAAACACACATTTAAAAACATACACAGAGCACCCATGTCCTCCACCCTTCCCTTCTGTGCTGATGCTGCCCGGCTCGTATCAGCCTCTAGCCTGCTTTCAATTAGTTGTGGAGTTCCAATGAAGAAATATTTGAGGTTAAAGTGGAAACCACCAAACAATCTGTACTATCAAGATCACGTTGGAAGACGTGGGAATGAATGATTGAAGGAGATGATGACCCAGTTCCTCTATCAAATGTTAATGAAGCAATATTTTAAAAGGTCATTCAGTGGTGCACCCACCATAAAGATGACCCTCCTCCTCCTCCTGCAAATACTGAGAAGAAAAGTGAACAGATAAAAATCCTGTTTGGGATCAAGAATTCCTGAAAATTCACCAAGGAACTCTCTTTGAACTTACTCTAGCTGCAAGCTACTATCAAAGGTTTGTTACATGCAAGACTGCTGCCAATAAGATCAAGGAGAAAACACCTGTGGACATTCCCAAGACTTTCAATATCAAAACAACTTTACTGAAGGGGAGGAAGCCCACATACACAGAACTAATGGTGTGAAGAAACGCAAAATGTGCCTGACACTGTAAAGATTGTTCCAAATACTAGTTGCACTGCTCTAGAGTTTATAATTATTAATACAAAAAAAGTAGACAAATACAACAGCAAATCGACTGCATTAGCAGAATACTGTCATTGTATGTATAGTTTGAGTACAGATTCCAAACCTAATGCTGAGTTTCTTCTAGTGTGATTAAAAGTTGTTGTTTTTTTTTTTTTGCCCTGAATAAAACGAACTGCGGATTCTCTATAGAAACTAACGTTTTGGTATTTCCCTCCTTTTGTAAAGCAATTTCTGCCTAGTTTGTAATCCAGTTAACTTTAGTGGCCTTTTAAAAGTTAGCATTGTAAATAAAACTTGCAAAAAGTTTTCTGGAAAAAAAAAAAAAGACACACACACACAAAATAATTGTTCCTTTGGGGAAGGGGAGGGCAAGAAACCCCTGAAACTTCCTCCCACAAATAGCTTGTTTCAAATCAAACATGAGTAATGAAGAAATAAGCAAAAGCAACATAGGAGCTGTACAATATAGTGAGGACAGAGAGGGAGGAAGGGAAGGCTGAAACTAGCATATACTTAAATCTCAGAGACTAGAGGATCCTGCTCTCCCAAACAAAACAACCCGGCCCTGGCCCGATTACTTCACAGTAGAGCCCATCAGTGCATCCCTGCACAGAGTTGAGTTTCTAATCAGCATTTTAATGATCCACCCTCAAAAACAACAAGGCAACTAAGGTTCAGCAGAATTTTTTTTTAAGAGACAGGGGTTCACTCCATCAGCCTGGCTAGAGTGCAGTAGTGTGATCAATGCTCACCGTAACCTCAAAATTCTATGCTCAAGCAATCCTCTTACCTCAGCCTGTTGAGTAGCTGGGATTACAGTTGCACATCGCCATGCCCAGCTAATTTAAAAAAATTTTTTGTACAAACAGTATCTCACTTTGTTTCCCAGGCTGGTCCTGAACTCCTGGCTTCAGGCACTTCTCCACCTCAGCCTCCCAAAGCAAAGGGATTACAGGCATAAGCTACTACGGCTCCTATTGACATTTTAAAGCCAAGTAATGTGAAATTGTTTTCACTTAATTTTGGAAATAATCAGATAATACCAGTTGTTTAGAAGGGTTTCCATGACTATTAAATAAAAGCAAGATATAACAGGATTCCATTTCTATAAAATACAGAATGAAAAGAAGCAGGTCTAAGTACAATTTTAAGAGCATGAAAAGGGTATGGAAGGTAAGCATGGGTAAGCAAACCAAAAGCAAGACAGGTATTTATAATAAAAGGAATATATGTATTATATTATGCCAGTGGTATACGATCATGTATGTGGAGAATATACACAGGAATCTAAAAAATCAGAGTCAATAGACATCAAATGGTGGCTAAATTTAGGGGCTAAGATTTCAGATTTTATTTATCCCTTTTTACTTTTTTTAAAACAATAAGCATATTTAGGTTTTGGCTTGGCATACATTCACTGGACTGGTTTACATTTCTCTAATAAGAAAATTTTCATTAAAAAATAAAAAATTATGAAGAACTACAAAAAGTACTTGTTATCTAAAAGAAGGTAAGCAGGCAATCAATATTTTTCATTAGTGATTTTCATTAGTGATTTCATTTCATTAGCCTAAACATTCATAGGTCTAATGCTAAAAAAAACTTAGCTTTGGCCGGGGGCGGTGGCTCACGCCTGTAATCCCAGCACTTTGGGAGGCCGAGGCGGGCGGATCACAAGGTCAGGAGATCGAGACCACAGTGAAACCCCGTCTCTACTAAAAATACAAAAAAATTAGCCGGGCGCGGTGGTGGGCGCCTGTAGTCCCAGCTACTCAGGAGGCTGAGGCAGGAGAATGGCGTGAACCCGGGAGGCGGAGCTTGCAGTGAGCCGAGATCGCGCCACTGCACTCCAGCCTGGGCGACAGAGCGAGACTCCGTCTCAAAAAAAAAAAAAAAAAAAAAAAAAACAAAATAAGTTTTTGTTGGTGGTTATTTCAGTCTAGTTTATTGAAAATTCCAATATAAAACAGTGTTATGTTTTAATATACTATAGATCTAAGCTTTCACTCCTTTACAAATAATGGCTTCTGTTCGTACCTCAAAAAACCAGGGTTCTCCTAGCGATCTATGCAAATAGACAGGTTAAGAGGCATCGATTACGTTTACCCATTTGTCTTTCTGGAATACTCTACGTACACACAGAGTTTATATGGTAGAAGCAAAATTAGCCCTTTGCTGGGGTTTCAGCAGGCAGGATTCCAAGAACTTCTAAGAATCTGAGTATTTCTGTATTAAACCACTGTGTTTAATGTTTATAAAAGATAAATATGTTTTGAAAATAGCAAAAGCATCTCTTTTAAACTTAACTTTTGTCAAGATATTTACCCTGAACTTAAGAAAGATCCTCATGAGAATGAGATTTGCTTTAACTTGATAAACTAACTCTCAAAGTATCCTCACATTTTGGAAACTACCTCACCACGGATATTTTCCAACATAGGCCAGGTTTCAGTAAACATGCAGCTCCCTTAACCATAAAATGTTTTACCTCATCTGCTAATTTTTGATAAGAGAAATGATAAAACTACTACCTGATGCCACCAGGCCCTCTCCTTTTATGCTAGTCAGCCTTAAAAATAGTAGTAACTCAATTTAGAGACTCATAGTAAAGTCATAGTTACTCGAATTCACCGAAAGTAGATGGTGGTTGCCAGGATCAGGGGAGAGGAGGAAATGGGGAGTTATTTTTCACTGGGTACGGAGTTCCAGTTTGGGAAGACAAGAAAGTTCTGGGGGTGGATGGTGGATGATGGTTACAGAGTGATGTGACTGTACCAAATGCTGCTGAACTGTACACATTAAAATGATAAATCTTACGTTATGTATACTTCACCATAGTTTCTTAAATGTTTTTGTCTTGTTTTGTTTTTAGAGACAGGGTCTCACTCCATTGCCCAGGGAAGAGTGCAGTGGCATGATCATAGTTCACTATAGCCTTGAACTCCTGGGCTCAAGCAATCCTCAACCTGCCAAGTAGTTAGGACTACAGGCACAGGCCACCATGACCAGCTAATTTTTAAATTTTTTTTTTTTTGGAGACAGAGTCTCACTCTATCGCAAGGCTGTAGTACAGTGCCACAATCTCGATTAACTGAAACCTCCGCCTCCTGGGTTCAAGCGATTCTCCTGCCTCAGCCTCCCAAGAAGCTGGGACTACAGGCACGCAGCACCACACCCAGCTAATTTTTGTATTTTTAGTAGAGACGGGGTTTCACCATGTTGGCCAGGATGGTCTTGATCTCTTGACCTGATCCACCTGCCTCAGCCTCCCAAAGTTTTGGGATTACAGGCGTGAGCCCACCAGGACCGGTCTAAATTTTTTGTAGACATAGACTCCAACTATGTTGCCCAAGCTGGTCTCAAATGATCATTCGATCTCCAGGTCTCAAATGGTCTTCCTACTTGAGCTTCCCAAAGTGCTGGGATTACAGGCATGAGCCACTGAGCCTGGTCAAAATTATTTTAATGCAGTAACAATTGCATTTCATCCTGCTTTGGACTTCAACAATGTGAAAAACTACTGCTGTGAGCTCAATTTCCCAGCCTAGTCCTACCACTTCCACCCATCTTCCCATCTACATCCACTCTGTAAAACAGAGTTGGACAATCCAAGGGGAAAAATGATGGTGGGAGGGGCAACCAAAGTGAAAAGTTCACAGTGAGGTTGGGAGGAGGGTGCATCAGGAAGGATATGGGTTCCTTTACCTTGACACTTGTTTCTATTGTTCTCCTAAGACCTTTCCCAAATTAGTTTTCTGATCCCAAAGAAACTCACAATATCCTGATGGTATGGCAGATTTGGCTTAAACAATTATTATTGTGACAGGTCATCACCATTGTAACCTGCTTCAACAACCTTATAGTCCTATATTCTACTCCCTTATGTCAGGAACCCTGATGATGATGATGCCCTAGCAGCCTGGAAGCTGAATGTGCAACTTCCAAGTTGGGCAAACGTTTTATAGTAACCCATTAAATCAAATAATACAGTCTATACTTTCCCCTCTCTCAATTCCTCTAACTAGAAGTACCCCCATTCCACAATATCCAAATCAGAAGGAACTTTCACTAAATTTGTTAAAACACCCTCTACAAGATGTCTACTAGTCTGCTGCTCTTCATTCACTAGATGAAACCCTTAAACTAAAAAGGGTTTTACCGTTTTCCAAACATAACACATACCTGATGATGAAGTTGGAGTCCTGTTAAAATTGTCTCCATTTTCTCCAGAAGAATACCTATCCTGTAAGAAGGAAGAAAGAAAAGACTAGTTTCTGACTTTGAATACAAATGTGTCATTTATTTCACAAATACTAGAAAATTGTAACAATTGGGCTTTATTCAGAACAAAATAATGACATACTGTAAGGTTTTCTAAATCACTGGATGTTTCTTTACTAATTATTCCAAGACATCTTCACTTTAACATTGTATATATAATACTAATATATATCACTAGAACAGTGGTCAGAAAACTACAGCCACAGGCCAAATCTGGTGGGCCACCTGATTCTGCAAACAGTACTGGAGCACTGCAACAGCAAAGTTGTGACAGACAAGTAAGGCCTATAAAGTCTAAATTATTTATTATCTGGCCCTTTATAGAAAGGGTTTGCTGACACCTGACTTAAAACAAAAGTTTAGTCATTTAAGTCACCCATATTCCTGAAAAGTACAATCAGGATGGGTGTGGTGGCTCTCGTATGTAATCCCAGCACTGTGGGAGGCTGAGGCAGGAGGATCACTTGAGCCCAGGAGTTCAAGACCAGCCTGGGCAACATGGCGAAACCCTAGCTCTACTAAAAATACAAAAAGTTAGCCAGGTGTGGTGGCATGAGCCTGTAGTCCCAGCTACTCAGGAGGCTGAGATGGGAGGTTCACTTGTGCCTGTGAGGCAGAGGTTGAAGTGAGCCAAGATCACACCACTCACTCCAGTCGGGTAACAGAATAAGACCCTGTCTCAAAAAATAAAAATAGAAAAGAAAATATAATAAAATATCATTATAAAATCTGACAAAGTAATACATGAATAAACCAACACTGGTCAATATACACTACTGTGTGCTGAGTTCCATGTATTACAGTATATTCATCAATACTACAGCGTATTAGTGATTTAACACTAATCTTTGTTCTAGAAAAGTACTACAGAAATTTTTAAAACCTCTACTGCATTTATAGTGAAACCAATTAATGGTACTCTCATGTTTTAAAAAGGAATTCACTGGCCGGGCTCAGTGGCTCACACCTCTACTTTGGGAGGCCGAGGTGGGTGGATCACCTGAGGTCAGCAGTTCAAGACCAGCCTGACCAACATGGAGAAATCCCACCTCTACTAAAAATACAAAATTAGCCGGGCATGGTGGCAGGCACCTGTAATCCCAGCTACTCAGGAGGCTGAGGCAGAAGAATCGCTTGAACCCAGGAGGCAGAGGTTGCGGTGAGCCGAGATTGTGCCACTGCACTCCAGGCTGGGCAACAAGAGCAAAACACTGTCTCACACCGTCTCAAAAAAAAAAAGATTCACTGTAAAGTAAATTCACTTATGGACTGAAAACAATTTATATACGCAACCTGCCACTGCACTACAACTACAATGAAAAGGTATATCCTCAGCTATAGCATCAGAATATTCATGGTTAATTTTAATCAAATTTGCCATAGCAGTAGCTGAAGACTGTCTTTGCTCTCAAATACTAACTGTTCCACTTTCCCTACTTTAGGCTAAAGAAAATTATTTACTATTAACACACAAGCATTACATTAGCAGTGGTCGAATTACTGCTGGATTTAGAAAATTCAACTTGTTATAAAATCAATAGCTGAATGCAGGTTAATTTTGGAAACTTCCAACATTTCTCTGGACAGCTCTAGATTAAGGACAATTTGAGTAAATTTTTTTCTCACTTCTAACTCTTAGGGTGTCCTTATTATCAATCCACACCTTTACTCCTTCTCACATAAACTTCCTTTAATTATGGCAAAAGTTCAGAATAGAGCTCCGAAATTCTTGCACATGACAATCAGAATTTAATAATTTAAGAATGAAAGGAAATCTACAGATGATCTCTTAATCAACTGACTATATTACAACAGTTAAAATGTTCCTTCAAATAAGCTCATTTAACTAAGTCCCAAACCTAGAGAGAATGCACCAAGATAGGCATCTTTAGCTAACATCTATTTACTACAATTTCTTTCACAAAGACACTGACTTTTAAAACTACTTTAAGGCCGGGCGTGGTGGCTCAAGCCTGTAATCCCAGCACTTTGGGAGGCCGAGACGGGTGGATCACGAGGTCAGGAGATCGAGACCATCCTGGCTAACCCGGTGAAACCCCGTCTCTACTAAAAAACATAAAAAACTAGCTGGGCGAGGTGGCGGGCGCCTGTAGTCCCAGCTACTCGGAGGCTGAGGCAGGAGAATGGCCTGAACCTGGGAGGCGGAGCTTGCAGTGAGCCGAGATCGCGCCACTGCACTCCAGCCTGGGTGACACAGCGCGAGACTCCGTCTCAAAAAAAAAAAAAAAAAAAAAAAGACTCTGTCTCAAAAAAAACAAAAAAAAAACCTACTTTTAAAAAGCTCAAGAGTCGTCCAAACATTTTTCTGAGTCATCATGAAGAGCACAAAGATAACAACATACTTGAAATGCCTTGGGGTTTTGGTAATTGCTACAGTAAAAAAAAAAAAAAGTTCCAGTTTATTACTACCACAGACATTAAAACAAGAACAATTATCCAATATTTTACATTCAAAATCTGAAGACTTTTTTCTTGTTTGCAATGCTCAACGTACTAGAGTGAATAGAGCCATAAAAAAAAAAAAAAAAAGACTGGTTTTACAAGTGTTACAAAACACTCTTACACTAAAGAACTGAAACACTTATTATTACTCTTCAAGCTATGGAACTTAATATCCCACATACGTCCAACTTACAAATTCCAAGATGAATTTTGAAAAAAGACATCAAAAATAATTTCCAATAGAATTTTATCATGAAAAACCTTAACCAGCTGGGTGCGGTGGCTCACACCTGTAATTCCAAAACTTTGGGAGGCCAAGGCAACCAGATCACCTGAGGTCAGGAGTTCAAGACCAGACTGTCCAACACGGTGTAACCCCATCTCTACTAAAAATACAAAAATTAACCAGGCATGGTGGCGGGCGCCTGTAATCCCAGCAAGTCAGGAGACTGAGGCAGGAGAATCGTTTGAACTCAGGAGGTGGAGGTTGCAGAGAGCCAAGATTTGCACCACTGCACTCCAGCCTGGGTGACAGAAAAAGTCTCTTTCTCAAAAAAAAAAAAAAAAAAAAAAAAGCAAAAAAAGGAGAAAAGGGGTCACAGCAGATGAAATTAAGTTAAAGATTTTGAGATGAGATTACCCTGGATTATCGGCATGAGTCCTAATTACCATCACAAGTGTTCTTATAACAGAGAGGTAGAGGGAGATAACACAAAGACCCACAAAGGAGGTGGCAATGTGAAGACAGAGCCAAGAGATATGCAGCCACAAGCCAAGGAATGCCTATAGCCACTAGAAGCTAGAAGCAGCAAAGATTCTGCCCTAGAACCTCCAGAGAAAGGGCAGCCCTGCTGACACCTTGATTTTTAACTTCAGGCTTCCAGAACTATAAGAATAAATTTATGTTGCTTTAAGTTACCCAGTTTGTGTTAATTTGTTATAGCAGCCACAGAAAACTAATACATTGGCCTTCTTCTTGTTGCCCTAATACCCCAAGTTTGTTCCCTCCTCCTTCTCAAAGGTTCCTTGAGAACCTGTGCACATGATGTCCTGCTGGGACTCCTTTAAGTCTCAGGCTCATGAGTCACTGTCTCAGAGAAGCCTTCCCTCTCCAACTAAATCCATCCTACACTAGTCTCACACACACATTTCTCTAATTTTTATAGTACTTTTCACTATAATTATTTGGTTCTCAAACATGCTTATTCTGTCTTCTCCAGTAAAATACAATGTAACAGCAAGCACCTTATGTTCACCACTATCTCTCCATCACCTACTAGAACTCAAAGATATGCTGAATGAATCATAGGTCTTGTCATTAGCTTACCTCTTAAAATACTTAGCTGTAAACCATTATTATCTCTCAAACCACCCAAATGCACCAATTTAGAAATTTCAAATGTTTAACACATAAGGGTTCTCATATGCAGCTACAAATAAAAAGGGCATTTCGATGAACACATTTTTTTCACCTGTATTCTTATTTTCAATTTTGGCATATCATAATACGTTTATTTTCTAATCTCAACAATTATTACTAACCTTGCTACTGCTGCTTAATAAAATCATAATTGTGGATGGTCTAATTACTCAATTACTGTTTCCACTTTAACCACAAGAGATTTTGCCTTCTGAAATGTGCCACAAAAATGGCAAATAGATCAGACAGAAGTGATCACTATACCAGCTTACTTTCATGGTCAGTTAACAAGAAGCCTTACAGCTAGTAAGTAAGCAACGGAATTATCTAATATACCCACCATACCCATCCACTCTAACACTCACCCCAATAAGCCTGCAGGCAATGTGCAAATGCCTAACCGTTGAGATTTCTGGACTATATAACTGCCAGATTATCAAATCTTTCTTAACTTCACATCTTTCGCTATTCCATCCCCAGGTGGTACACTCACTTTAAAATCTAGAATTGAGAAGTTCTACCCAAAATTCTATCAGTTCTACTAGAACAATGACATATTATTTCAAAATTATATAAGTGTATGTCAATATTAAGTCTCCAAATAAAGTTCCTGAGAAGCACTCAGAAAAAGATCATCACAGACAAAACTGCTATAAATTTAAAAGAGAAGGCCAGCTTTTTCTTGAAAACCAAATTCAGTTAGAACAACAAATCAAAATGGTGTCTTTAAAAGAAACGGAATAAAAGACTTTAGATTTCTTCTACATAAAAATGTAATGTATTCATCTCTAGTTTCCGCATTTTTTTTTTTTTTTTTGAGACAGAGTCTTGCTCCATTGCCTAGGCTGGAGTACAGCTGCCCAGTCTCAGCTCACTGCAATCTCTACCTTCCGATTTCAAGCAATTCTCCTGCCTCAGCCTCCCGAGTAGCTGAGGCTACTGGCGCGTGCCACCACGCCCAGCTAACTTTTTGTATTTTTAGTAGAGAAGGGGTTTTGCTGCATTGGCCTGGCTGGTCTTGAACTCCTGGCTTCAAGTGATCTGGCTGTCTCAGCCTCCCAAAGTGCTGGGATTACAGGCATAAGCCACAGCACGTGCCCATCTCTGCACTTTTTATTCAACCTAGGAAGGCAAATAAAGATCCCGATTGCACCATGTTCCTTTGAGTCAACTAAGCCCAAGAACTAATGGCACAACCAGCACAACACCAGGTGTTAAGTTTGCAGACAAATGCAAAAGACATACTACAAATTCACCCAACACAAATGTATTAAGCATCATAAGGTAGACTTGTCAACATATTCAATTTAGTCTTCCCAAGGTGAAGAAACTATGTTATTGAATAGCATAAAAATCCCAAAAAGGTAAATCTGAAAGATTCGACAGTCATCCTTAATTTCAGAAACCCAATGCAATAAATATGCACAACATGCTACAGTGCAGCATGCTGCTTAAACACTTCATGAAGACAAAAATCTTAAACTAAGAAAAAGAAATGGACAGATGGCTATTAAAACCAGGGGGAATAAAGTATGTACCTGTGAATTAAACTTTGTATTATAACAAATCTATTGAGAACAAGGAAGTAAAAGAACTATAAAAAATGTCCTCTGAACAAGTAATTCCATTTTTGAAAAAAATCACCAAATTAAAACAAATAAGATGTAAACATTAATGACAATACCAGAGTGAGAAGTTAACACCACTGAAATTCCTACAGAAGTTGTAATATGGAATAGTTAGTGCTGAAGTGTGAAAAAAGATGGATTCAAAAGTTACTATCAGATGGCTGGGTATGGTGGCCCATGCCTGTAATCCCGGCACTTTGGGAGGCCAAAGTGGGAGGATCACCTGAGGTCAGGAGTTTGAGACCAGCCTGGCCAACATAGTGAAACCCTGCGTCTACTAAAAATACAAAAAAAAAAAAAAATTAGCTGGGTGTGGTGGCACACACCTGTAGTCCCAGCTACTTGGGAGGCTGAGGCAGGAGAATCGCTTGAACCTGGGAGGCAGAAGTTGCAGCCAGCCGAGATGGCACCACTGCACTCCAGCCTGGGCAATAGAGTGAGACTCCATCTCAAAAAAAAAAAAAATTACTGTTATATACTATCATCAAAACTATATAAAACATGTTTCGGCCAGGCACGGTGGCTCATGACTGTAATCCCAGCACTTTGGAAGGCTGAGGTGAGTGAATCACCTGAGATCAGGAGTTCAAGACCAGGCTGGCCACCAAGGTGAAACCCCATCTCTACTAAAAATATAAAAATTAGCTGGGCATGGTGGCATGCGCCTGTAGTCCCAGCTGAGCAAGACTGAGGCAGGAGAATGGCTTGAACCCAGAAGGCAGAGGCGGCAGTGAGCCCAGATTGCACGACTGCACTCCAGCCTGGGTGACAGAGCAAGACTCTGTACCAAAAACAAACAAAAAATGTCTGGAAAAAACAAAAGAAACTTGACTAAAAAATTTAACAGGAGTGCTTGTCTATTGGGCAAGATTTGTAGGTGACTTTCTCCTCTTTTCCCAAAAAAGCTGTAATATTTTTATGATGAGAGGAGAACTATAAAAAGATAACACAGTCCAGGTGCAATGGCTTGCGCCTGTAATCCCAACACTTTGAGAATTTTGCCTGAACTCAGGCGTTGGAGACCAGCCTGGGCAATATAGTGAGATTTCATCTCCACAAAAATTTTTAAAAATTAAAAAAAAAAGGTAACATGTTATTTCTTTAAAAAATTTCCAAGACAAGAAACATGATAAATTTATATTAGCATTTTGAGTATTTTAATATAAACGTCACATATAGATCAAATTCAACTAAGACAAAAGATTGCATATTTTATATTTTTGTCTAAAATAAGAATTTCCACTAAGGCAAAACTTGAAATCAAAGTGTCAGAACTGACATACACTCAAACTGGAAATTCTGAAGGAGGAAAAAAAAATCAACTTGTAGAGACACCATCAAGTAAGTAACACATACAAAAATAATCTCTTATATTATCTTTTAAAGTACCTTCTATTAATCTTTTTAAAGCCAATTTCCAAGTCAGAACTGAAGCCCAAAAAGCTTACCCCACTGTCCCCTGCTAAATTACAACGTAACTCCCCAAATGTCATTAAGAAAAAAGATCTGAAGATTCATACAAACTGACGTTACCAACTCAATCAGCCTAGTATCATTTATTCTGAGAGCCCTCCTTGCACAAAATCAATTCTCAGAATTCAAAATATCTCCCAAAACGTAATTATTGTTTTCAATTTTCCATACAAGGGTCTTTCACTGATATCAACCACATTTGTCTAAGTTTGCTTTCACCTGAAGAAGTCCTAAATCATTGAGATTTAAATTAGGTCATTAATATTGTTACATCTATTTTAGTTTTTAATTATCAAATTTTCTCAAGCTATTGTATCCTATACGAGGCGTAGCTTGCCTCTTACTCCCCATATAATAGTTAATAACAATCACATGGAGATAAACACTGGCACAGACTGTATAATTTAGAACCCTCACCACAGTGATTTTCAACTTTGATAAAATCCATAGCATTTAATAACTCAACTTTAAATGTTATTACCTTCTCAAATATGGGAACATAGGAAGACATGTGAGGGTTGATTTCTGCTTCCCAATCTTCATCTCCCATGGTGGCTTCAAGTTCTATTCAGGAAAAAAAAAAAATGCATATTTGGACTCAATTAGATCAGAATCATAACTTTAAAAGTATAAACTCATTGTTTCACATACACCTCTTGAAACTACCCAACTAGGTGCTGATACCCCAGAAGCTTTTTCCAAATAAGGAATTAGGTCTCTTCTTATCTAAAGCTGGCATTTATCTCCTTTTTTATCTTTAAAAACTAGTCGAACCTCTTACCTAGTCTAGCAATCACCATGTTCCCAGCGAGCCTTACGCTTTTCCCAAAAATCTGTTCATAGAATTTATCTCCTCCCTCAAAGAGTCTCCAAACGACTTATTGAATATTAAGGGAGAGGAAAATTTTTTCAGAAACTACTTAAGATTTCTCCCTTCCAGATTATCTCCCTTCCAGATTAACGTCTAAGGTGGACAGGATGTTTGCTTTGGGGTGTTGGTGTGCGCGGGGGCAGGAGTACGGGAGTTGGCGGGGAGGTGGCAATTGGGTGAAGAGGGAGGCCTTGGATTTTAGTGGGAAAGGGAAGAAGGGTAGGGTCGCCCAAATCCTACCGACAAAGGACAACCAGCTTCAACTAGGAGGGTTTGTACACAAATGGTACTAGGACCATCTCTGTTCAGAGAAACCGCAGTGTAGAGGCCGGGAAGAAGGCCCCTTTGCCTCCTCTGCAGGCCTCAAGCCCAGACTTTGGGCACCCAGGGGACTCTTGAGACCCTGAGGCAGAAAGACTCCGAAGGACGGCTTCGAAACCCCGCCTACCCCATCCACTCTTTGACCAAAGGCCGGTTACTGGGGAGCCCGTACGACCGAATTCAGGCCAGTTCCCGCAGAAAGGCAGCCCACTCACCTCTCCGCTGTTTGCTCTCCCAAGTCCTCGCAGGCGCCCACGCGGCTTAAACGGCTGCACGTGCAAGACGCCCACTGCGTCAGGTGCGTGCTCCAACAACAAATGGCGTCTGTTAACGATTGGCTGGTGCCTAGCGCCACCAGCAAATCATCGCTCAGATGTCCAGTGGCGTCCCGCCTCCACTTCTAGCCTGCGCATTCCCTAAACGCTAGCGTTCGGGTACCTATGGCGACGCTCTGGCCTCCTTGCCAAATGGCCTGTTGGGCCTACGAGTACAAGGCTGGCCGAGGGCCCACTCATGTCCACGTTCTCTGGTGGGGTCCTTATTCTGGAGACGCTCTGGATTTTCCGTGTGCAAGCTCCACAAGCCAAAGATGTCCACCTGCCTTTTTCTAACAAAAAAATGATAGTAAAAGGGGAAAGGGATAATGCTCTCCCTACTCGGCCTCTTCGGTGCTCTCTCCCATTTTACCCATCGCAGTCCCTGGGCAGTTGGCCCCTCGGGTTCTGCATTTCAGAGGCTCGCTTCACATCCGGGGATTCCAGGTGCCTCAAAGTGCAGCTGAGGCCCATGGAGGAGGTGCATTCCCTCTTCCTTCCAGTAAGGGGGGCAGGGATAAGACTCCGTCCAGCTGGTACCCTAGGAAGTTGTAAAGAAAGTTAGACTCGGCTGGGCGTGGTGGCTCATGCCTGTAATCCCAGCACTTTGGGAGGCCGAGGCGGGCAGATTACATGAGGCTACGAGTTCGAGACGAGCCTGGCCAAAAATGGCAAAACCCCGTCTCTACTAAAATTACAAATATTAGCCGGGTGTGGTGGCGGGCGCCTGTAGTCCCAGGTACTCAGGAGGCTGAGGCAGGAGAATCGCTTGAACCCGAGAGGCAGAGCTTGCAATGAACAGAGATCTGCCATTGATCTCTACCTGGGCGACAGAGTGAGACAGAAAAAAAAAAAAAAAAAGCCTGTAAGAGTTGGGGGGTCCACCACTTTGGAAGAAAACAGGCTCTGCTCCAGAAGGAGGGAGGAAATTGTGCTAGCATAGGTCATTCATCAAGGCTTGGATTTGTGATCCACCTGTTTACATTCCTTCCGGCATTAGCCAAAGTGGCCAAGGGTTATTCTGATACTTCATGCTGCCTTCAATCAGATTTTCTTGTTCTGTCCCCAGCCCCCAACCCCAAAGCAGGTAAAATCCCTCAGTATTTTCCCCAGCCCTTCAAAAAGCGTGACCATGGGCTGTTTTAAAAGTGTAGTTCTCAGAGGCCAGGCGCGATGGCTCACGCCTGTAATCCCAGCACTTTGGGAGGCTGAGGCGGGCAGATCACGAGGTCAGGAGATGGAGACCATCCTGACTAACAGGGCGAAACCCCATCTCTACTAAAAATATAAAAAATTAGCCAGGCGTGGTGGCGGGCGCCTGTAGTCCCAGCTACTCGGGAGGCTGAGGCAGGAGAATCGCTTGTTCAAACCCGGGAGGCGGAGGTTGCAGTGAGTGGAGATCGCGAGACTAGGCAAAAAAAAAAAAAAAAAAAAAATTATATTTAACAAAGGTCAAACCAAAATACAGTTCGATATAATTCATTTTAAATAATTTCCATTTTTAAACCAAATTTTCACATCACATACCCTCGAGGCATGGTGGAGGAGAGCAACCAATCTTCAAGGTTCTGAATTTGTATTCAGGTCCTCTAAGGTATTTTAATTCCATTCAAATTAGAGATTGTTCTTGCAAAATTTTTAATTCTATGGGAAAATATTTACTAAGCAGAAAAAGCAAGATATAAAATCATGTAGAGAGAATGACAACTAGGTTTTTTTTTTTCAAGTATGGAAAACTTGGGCAAATTTTCTAAAATGAAGACATTTTTTAAAAACACTTAGCGAACATTCTCTGCTATTCACTCACTTGGAGAGTGCAGATTCTTGTTGCTCTCAGGTATTGCAATAAAATGACTCTTAATGAAAAAGTCTGCATGTATAATGTGTGAGAGGAATCCTTGGTTAAGAAAAAGTGAATTCTGATGAGAAACGAAGTTCAATAGCATAAATAAGCAGTGGATAAAAATAATATAATTTAAATATTGACCATGAATAGTGAAAAAAGACAGTTTTGTAAAGATTTGCTTCTTCATGTGTGTTCCAAGAAAGTGAAGCTAATATTCTATTTTCTGATTCCCTCTTATAGATCTTAAGTTAGTGTTAGTGATGTTCTGTAACATAGAGAAAAGGTAGGAATTCACTTAGTTGTAAAATAAGGCTTAAATGAGCACCTACTGTACACCAGGTACCAAGCTAGGTGTTAAGTAAAATTGGCCCATATCTCAAGGAACATTCTAGTGGAAAGAATGGCAGTGGCAACTGGAATTTAAAATCTTAAGACTGCTGTGTCTAATGATTAAATAGAAAGCTCAGATGAAAAAAACTTTATTGTATACAGTTCCTCCAAATTCTCTAAATCCCATAATTAGAAGGATTGATTAAAGCAAGACAATTTCCTCAAAGAAGTCTCAGTTTTAAATCAAAGTTTGTAGTTAAGACCCTTCACACTTTCGAAACACTAAATTCTCAAAGTTAATACAAATAAAGAGAACTGATATTTTAGTCTTTTTATCTTTTCAGCGTTATCTTCATCTTATTCAAATAATGATTTTTTATTGATGTGGATTGTGCCTAGCGCCACGTCAACACTGTTAAAAATTGTTTTAATCCACCAGTAGGCCAAAATTAATCACCTCAAATGGTAGAGTATATGTTCATTCTTAGATACTATAAATATTTGAGAATAGTTAGAAAATATCAAGAATATTAGGTACACAAATATTTGAGAATCTCTTACTATGCAAAAAATCACAAATACTAAAGATAAAATATGAAATACAGTAGGTTGGAGGCCGGGCATGGTGGCTCATACCTATAATCCCAGCACTTTGGGAGGCTGAGGTGGGTGGATCACTTGAGATCAGGAGTTCAAGACCAGCCTGGCCAGCATGCTGAAACCCTGCCTCTACTAAAAATACAAAAATTAGCTGCGCATGCTGGCGGGCATCTGTAATCCTGGCAACTCGGGAGGCTGAGGCATGAGAATCACTTGAACCCGGGAGGCATAGGTTGCAGTGAGCCAAGATTGCACCACTGCACTCCAGCCTGGGCAACAGAGCAAGACCCCATCTAAAAAAAATAAAATAGAATAAAATACTGTAGGTTGGAGCCCTGTAAAATCAACACAAAATGGAGGGGATGGGTATAATGATGGTAAAAGATACCATGATGCTAGTACACACCTGAGGAAGAAATTCAACAGAGAGAGGTGTTCAGCATACCAACCAGGATTCAGAGAAACTTCTGTATTTTATTTTTCCAGTAATGGCTAGGGCAATATTTACTAAGGTGCGGTATACATACCACTGAGTTAAGCAGTTCATGGACATTTTCATTTTGATAG
The DNA here is from genome assembly GCF_003255815.1 of Theropithecus gelada. NCBI lineage: Eukaryota > Metazoa > Chordata > Mammalia > Primates > Cercopithecidae > Theropithecus > Theropithecus gelada. Next base: position 52,622,734 of record NC_037673.1, on the reverse strand, counting down.
TTATTTTAATGTTTTTATTTATTTATTTATTTATTTTGAGACAGAGTCTCGCTCTGTCACCCAGGCTGGAGTGCAGTGGCCCGATCTCAGCTCACTGCAAGCTCCGCCTCCCGGGTTTAGGCCATTCTCCTGCCTCAGCCTCCCGAGTAGCTGGGACGACAGGCGCCCGCTACCTCGCCTGGCTAGTTTTTTGTATTTTTTAGTAGAGACGGGGTTTCACTGTGTTAGCCAGGATGGTCTCGATCTCCTGACCTCGTGATCAGCCCATCTCGGCCTCCCAAAGTGCTGAGATTACAGGCTTGAGCCACCGTGCCCGGCCTATATTTATTTTAATATGTGTTAGAAAACTAGCACAGCAAATATGATTTCAGAAATATAATTGCTTAGACTGAAGCTAAAGTAAATGTTTTGTTTTAAAAACTTACTAAATTAAGAAAACTGGGCCGGGCGTGGTGGCTCAAGCCTGTAATCCCAGCACTTTGGGAGGCCGAGACGGGCGGATCACGAGGTCAGGAGATCGAGACCATCCTGGCTAACACGGTGAAACCCCATCTCTACTAAAAAATACAAAAAACTAGCCGGGCGAGGTGGCGGGCGCCTGTAGTCCCAGCTACTCGGGAGGCTAACGCCGGAGAATGGCGTGAACCCGGGAGGCGGAGCTTGCAGTGAGCTGAGATCCGGCCACTGCACTCCAGCCTGGGCGACAGAGCGAGACTCCGTCTCAAAAAAAAAAAAGAAAACTAAGGACCGGGCGCAGTGGTTCACGCATGTAATCCCACCACTTTGGGAGGCTGAGGCGGGTGGATCATGAGGTCAGGATATCGAGACTGTCCTGGCTAACACGGTTTAACCCCGTCTCTACTAAAAATACAAAAATGGTAAAATCATGAAGGTGGTATTCAAATGACTGAAGTTTGGGAAACACTGGTGCAAATTTAAAAGACTCTAAATCTGGGGGCTGACCACTAGAGAAGCGTTCTCTATTATGAGTAAAGATATTTAATCAGCACCTGTTCTGATTCCATGCTTACCTAGCAACTTCTTTACTAATCACTCAACTTCCCTAGTGATTGGATACTGGGAAAGGAGGTGCCATAAATAAGACAGACAAGCCTTACTTGCTCCTTATTATGAATTAATACATTGAAATTCTGGTTTAGAAATCAGTCTTGTTTGAACTTAACTAGTGTTCCTGAGAGGTCCTGTTTGCAAGCAACCAGCCTTCCTAGATGACATAACACAATCTGTGGCACCTAAACTCTGTTATCAGTGTGTTTAATGAGAGCTTAAAGTAAGTGAAGGATAAACGTCAAACACTGTGTCAGGTCACCTTGAACAATACTTCCTTAGACTAAGGGGTCTTATTGGCCCTTTGTCACAGAACAGTGGTTGACCAGTGAACTATGGAATTTAGTGAACAGTCACTAGGAAAGCATAGTACCCTAGGAGGAGAAATAGTGACCAGACCCTGTCCATGAACCTTGGCCAGGAATGAATCTCTTTTTGTCTGCCTCTCTCAAGACTGAAGGATTACAGCTTTCAAATAGGAGGAAAGTCACCAGCAACTGGCTGTGAATTCAACATTGGTAATCTCTGATTGTTCATTTATTAGCCATATGACCTTGGGTAAATTATTTAATCTTTCTCTGTAAAATGGAGATAACCAGGGTCATCAGATACAGATATGGAGGTTGTATCCTGCAAAAAGGCACCAAACCAAAAGGCAAGAAATAGCTGAACCCTCCCTGCCTGCTCTCTACTGAACAAGCCGGGCACCTGCACAGCTGCATCTACTCATATGAGGCACCATTCCAATTCTCACAAAGGTTAAATTCCCTCTATTTAAAATACTTAGAATTGTTTCTATTTCCCTGATTGGTCCCTGATTGATACAGGGGTTTTATTGGAAAACTTCTTTGCCTGAAATCTGTCTTTTGGAATTCTGAAACTTTATTATAGAGTGCCTAATAAAAAGACTATCAATTTAGGACCTCACAAGGAGTTATCTACACTTGTTCCTTCTACTTCCTCACCTTTCAATCCTCAATCCACTGCAATCTGACTTCTGTCTCATTGCTTTATTGAAACTGCTACTGGCAAGGTCACATTGACCTCCTTGTTACCCTACTGGCAGTTTTCAGTTTTTAACCTAGGGGACCTCTTAGCAGTCAGTGACACCGTTGACCACTTCTTTATGAAAATACTCTATATGTAACTAGATAGCCATATGGAAAAAAACAAAATCTGACCTGTTTCTCACATTATACAGAGTAAGAAATTCACATATAAGAACAAAAATACTATGCAAAAACTAGAAGAAAACACTGATGAATTCTTCTGTCCTTGCAAAAACTTTTCTACCTATGATTTAAAATCCCAAAGGAATAATTGTATGTAATATGACTAAGTAAAGGCTAAAAAATAAAACTTCATGGCAAAAAATAACTATAAGAAAGCCAAAAGACAAATGATAAGCTGGAGAAATATATTTTCAACATACATCCAGTAAAAAGATTAAGATCTGTAATATGGAGAGAGCTTCTAAAAGTAAAAAGAAAAAGATTAACAAATCTCAAGAAAAATAGGCAAGAGATATAAACAAAGAGTTCACAGAAGAAGAAAAGCAAATAGTCCTTAAATAAATGAAGAAAATCTCAACTTCGTTTTAAGAGCAATGCAAATGAAAACTACACTGAGAAACAATTTTTCACCTATTCGAATGGCAAATGTTTGATAATGCACTCTGTTAGAAAGCTGTAAAGTAATAGGCACTCACATTGCTCTTGGGAATGCACCATGGCATAACCCTGAGGGAAGGGAATTTGACAATATCTAGCAAAATTACACATGCATTTACCCTTTGATCCAGCAAACTTTCTTCTGGAAGTTATCTCACAGATACACTGGCAAAAAACACGAAAGGATTTTACACAAAGTTATTCACTGCAGAACCAAAAGCTAAAGACTGAAAACAACCAAAAACTTCCTCAACAGCAGGGCAAAACATCTACCAATGGAATACTCTGCAGTTATTAAAAGAAAAGAGGATTATCTCTATACACTGCTATGGAGTGATTGCCAGGATATATTATTGGAAAAAAAACCAGAGTAGTGTGTCCAGTACGCTAGCTTGTATCTACAAAGACATATTTGCTCATTTTTATTAGGAGGATAAACCGAAATTAATAAAATGGAAAGAAAAGAGGGAACCAGCAAAGGATAAGAACGTGTGCTAGGCCGGGTGCAAAGAGATTTCCCAGCCAGCAAATCTCTTTCTTACAGCAGAATGCTAGCTAACAAATGTAGAAGAACTAATAGAGGAGTTTTTTAGTTACCATTTTGCAACTATCATACTAATATTTGATTCTGGCTTATTTAAAACTAGCAGCTGAAAGTTTGATGAAAAAAGGACATTAATAAGGTCTTATATAGTGTCTCCTCATGAATTAGTTATCAATTATAAAGAAAAAATAATAACTGTACAGTGGAGAAACCTGGAAGATACTATCTTAACCAAGTGACCAAAGTTAGTAGTACTGTTCTGGTGATCTACTGCTGCATAACAAACTACTCCAAAATTTGGTGGCTTAAAACAATTTATTATTATCTTTCTTGGTTCTGTTGATTGAGGCGGCTCAGTTGGGATCTCTCATGGAGTTACATTCAGATGTTGGCTGGGACTTGATTCATCTTAAAGTTTGATATCAATTTATTTAACATTCAAGATGGCTTCTTTCTTGAGCTATCTGGTGGCTGGGATACCTGGAACAGTTGGGTGGTGGCCAGGCATCTCTCTCTCTCCAAGTGGCTAGCTTGGGCTTCCTCACAGTTGGTGGTCTCAGTCAGACTTCTTATGTTGGTGGCTTACCCCCAGAGTGAGCATTCCAACCAAGCAAACATTGCAAGGACAAAATTCCAAGAGACCAAGGCAGAAGCTGCAAGGCCTCTTCAGATCTAGTAGAAGAAGAAACAATCACATCTGCCACATTCGATTAGTTAAAAGAAAGTCATTGGGCCAGTCCAGATTCGAGGAGAGGCAACAACATAAGGCCATGAAAACTGGGGACATAGTTCACTGAAGAACTTGGAGACTAGCTATCAATGATGATCAATATGCATCATGTGCCTCCAGATATAATGCAATAAGAAAGACACTATAACACTCATGTGCTATTTCTGCCAGAAATGTTTAACTTGAACCTCATCATGAGGAAACTTGCGATAGATTCGAATTAAGGGACATTCTACCAAATAGCCTATACTCTTCAAAAATGTCAATGTCATGCAAGACAAAGAAAGCCTAAGGAATTAATTCAGATTAAAGGAGCCTAAAGAGACATGAAGACTAAATGCATGATTAATCCTGGGTTAGATGCTGGATGAGAAAAAAAGAATGCTATAAAGGACACTATTGGAACAATTGGTGAAATTTGAGTTAGGTTTATAGATTAAATAAGAGCACTGTGTCAATAAAAAATGATCTAATTGTAATAACTGTACTGTGAACATCCTTGTTTTTAGGAAATATACACTGAAGAATTTAAGGGCAGAGGCATATTGTCTGCAACTTAATCTCACGTGGTTTAGGAAAAACTGTATGAGAGAGAGAGAGAAAGCCAGGAGGGGTGAAGAAGGGAGAGAATAATAAAACAAATATGGCAAAATGATAACAATGGGTAACTCTGGGTGAAAAGTATATCGGAATTCTTTGTGCTATCTTTGCAAAATTTTTACAAGTTTGAAGTTATTTCAAATTAAAGAAAATATTTTCAAATGACCAAAACATATCAAAGATATTTTAAAATTTTATGACTTCATCATTAACGATGCAAAAAAAGGTCCAAGTCAAAACCCAAATACCTTATTGGCCACCTTTGCTGGATGCTAGGGAATCAACCAATCTTGAAAACTAGTAAAAAGAAAGAAGCGGCCGCGTGCAGTTGCTCACGCCTGTAATCCCAGCACTTTGGGAGGCCAAGGCAGGTGGATTACGAGGTCAGGAGTTCAAGACCAGCCTGGCCAATATGCTGAAACCCCGACTCTACTAAAAATACAAAAATTAGCTGGGTGTGGTGGCATGCACCTGTAGTCCCAGCTACTTGGGAGGCTGAGGCAGAAGAATCGTTTGAACCCAGGAGGTGGTGGTTGCAAGTGAGCTAAGATCATGCCACTGCACTCCAGTCTGGGCAACAGAGCGAGACTCCGTCCTCCCACCCCCCCCAATAAAAAGAAAGAAGCAAATGTTTATACTACATTTCCTAAGCACACTTTATCTTGGGGTAATCAAACTGTTGAGGGAAAATTCTTCTCCTTAGAAGAATTCCAGCTAATAAACGAAACATTCCTCTCTATTTTCTAGGCCAGGGATTGGGAAACCAAGGTCCTCAGGACAAACCTAGCCCAGCACCTGTGGCTGTAAATAAACTGGAATACAGTTGTGTTGGCCCGTTTGTGCTTATTATAACAAAAATACCTGAGACTGGGTAATTTATAAAGAACATAAACTCACAGTTCTAGAAGCTGGGAGTCCAAGATTAAGGCACCAGCAGGATCAGTGTCTGGTGAGGGCTCAGTTTCCAGTTCCAAGATGGCAACTCATTGCTGCATCCTCTGGAGGGAAAGAACACTGTGTCCTCACATGGCAGAAGAGTAAAGAGAGCAAACCTACTCTCTCAAGCCCCTTTTATAAATGCCCTACTATATTCGTGAGGGTATAGCTCTCATAAGCATCACTTCCTAAAAAGGCCCCACTGAATTTTGGAGGTAACACGCATTCAAATCATGGCAACCGTCACCCCATTTGTTTGCATATTGTCTATACTGGTTGCATTCACACCATAAAGGCAGAATTTAGTAGTTATGACAGAGACTACATGGCTATTGGGCTTAAAATATTTACCACTGGGCTGTTTACAGAAAAAGGTTGCCAATCCTTGCTCTAGTCCAGGAGAAGAATGGCCAATGACCTCCAGTGCCCAAACTGTGAGGGCACTATTACAAACTCACAGGGACATCACAGGGTATTTTAAATTTCTGAGGAAACAACAGTGACATCTGTCAGAAGCCATGTGAACTACCAGCTTGAGGTAATTCAAAGTTTCAACATTAGAGCAAATTACATTCTTTTGACTAACCTATCTTTGCAGTCAGGTTTTCAGTGGTAGATATGGTCTCAAGAAAGCGTTGTGCAGAATCCAGTTACGAACAGGAAATGAGGGTAGTGGTGTCCCACCTGATTTCAAGGTTTCAGAAATTATGAGGTACCCAAGAGGTATAAACATCCCATTAGTAAGCAAATGTGGTTATTTAAGGATGAAATTAAAGTATTATTCTTTCAATTTATGTGTATACTTTAAAGTCGCTACTAAGTTATTAGGACATAAATACATATGTTAAAAGTAATAGCAAAAACCATAATTACTTTTGCACCAACCTAATATTAATTTGTTTGACCCTAACTACTTAATAAACAGAAATGTTAGGTACTTCTTTTGACCTATGGGAACTGAGAAAAAATTATTCAGACACTAAAGGTGCCATGAACTTCTGATCTAGTGGATGATCATCAATGGCTGCTGAAACAATTAGGTGAAAAGCAGATGAGGAACTTTGTTATAGACAATATTTGAGCCCACTGAACAGCCTTAATCTCACAAAAGAAAGACCCCCAGAAATCGTGTGCTTCCCAAAGTGTTACAATAGAAGTACAAAATACTATCTATAAAGGCTTGATTTTAAAAAATCAAGTGTGAATATGATCAATTGTTCAACTATCCAGACTTAACTACCAGCCTACAGCAATTAGAGGGAATAGAGAATATTAAATAACATTGCAAGGATATAATCAGCAAAATCTAGACTACAAGAAATTTTACTGGAAAAAAATACTTCAGTTTCTTTAAAAAAAAATGTAAAGGTAAAAAAGAGGTGGTTAACTTAGGACTAAAGGGGATATAAGAAACATAACTAATTGCAATGTGTGAATCTTGTTTGGATCCTGACTCAAACCAACTGAATTAAATTACAATACAATTCAAGAATTTGTAAATTCATGATACTAAATGATACTAAGTAAATAATGTTTTAGTATGATAATTATATTGTGGTTATAATTTTTTAGATGAGTCTTTTGTTGTTGTTTTGAGACAGGGTCTCACTCTGTCACCCAGGCTGGACTGCAATAGTGCAATCTCACTGCGCCTCAACCTCCCTGGGCTCAGGTGATCCTCCCATCTCAGCCTCTCAAGTAGCTGGGACTACAGGTGTACACCAACATGCCCAGCTAGTTTTTGTATTTTTGGTTGAAACAGGGTTTCTCCATGTTGCCCAGGCTCTTCTTGAACTCCTGGACTCAAGGGATCTATCTGCCTCAGCCTCCCAAAGTGCTGGGATTACAGGCATGAGCCACTGCACCCGGCCTTAAAAGAGTCCTTTATCTTTTAGAAATACATACTGAGGGAGGTTCTGCCTACCTGAGGCCGCTGCTGTGCGGAGACCCCCGGGTGAAACCACCGTCATCATGTCTGACCAGGAGGCAAAACCTTTAACTGAGGACTTGGGGGATAAGAAGGAAGGTGAATATATTAAACTCAAAGTCATTGGACAGGATAGCAGTGAGATTCACTTCAAAGTGAAAATGACAACACATCTCAAGAAACTCAAAGAATCATACTGTCAAAGACAGGGCGTTCCAATGAATTCACTCAGGTTTCTCTTTGAGAGTCAGAGAATTGCTGATAATCATACTCCAAAAGAACTGGGAATGGAGGAAGAAGATGTGATTGAAGTTTATCAGGAACAAACGGGGGGTCATTCAACAGTTTAGATATTATTTTTATTTTTTTTCTTTTCCCTCAATCCTTTTTTATTTTTAAAAATAGTTCTTTTGTAATGTGGTGTTCAAAACGGAATTGAAAACTGGCACCCATCTCTTTGAAACATCTGGTAATTTGAATTCTAGTGCTCATTATTCATTATTGTTTGTTTTCATTGTGCTGATTTTTGGTGATCAAGCCTCAGTCCCCGTCATATTACCCTCTCCTTTTTAAAAATTACGTGTGCACAGAGAGGCCACCTTTTTCAGGACATTGCATTTTCAGGCTTGTGGTGATAAATAAGATTGACCAATGCAAGTGTTCATAATGACTTTCCAATTGGCCCTGATGTTCTAGCATGTGATTGCTTCACTCCTGGACTGTGACTTTCAGTGGGAGATGGACGTTTTTCAGAGAACTGAACTGTGGAAAAATGACCTTTCTTTAACTTGAAGCTACTTTTAAAATTTGAGGGTCTGGACCAAAAGAAGAGGAATATCAGGTTGAAGTCAAGATGACAGATAAGGTGAGAGTAGCTAACTCCAAAGATGGCTTCACCGAAGAAAAGGCATTTTAAGATTTTTAAAAAATCTTGTCAGAAGATCCCAGAAAAGTTCTAATTTTCATTAGCAATTAATAAAACTATACATGCAGAAATGAATACAACAGAACACTGCTCTTTTTGATTTTATTTGTACTTTTTGGCCTGGGATATGGGTTTTAAATGGACATTGTCTGTACCAGCTTCATTAAAATAAACAATATTTGTAAAAATCATTAAAAAAAAAGAAAGAAATACATACTGAGTTGCCAGGCACAGTAGTACACACCTATCATCTCAGCTAATTAGGAAGCTGAGGCAGGAGGATCCCTTGAGCTCAGGAGTTTGAGGCCAGCCTGGGCAACACAGATAAGTGATATCTGTGATAACACAGATAAGGCAACATCTATAAGTGATAGATACAGGGAATCTCTACCTAGTCCTTAAATGTTGGGTTTTTTTTGGAATTTGTTCTCAATTCCTGGCCCCATCCTTTCTTTGTCTTGAGTGATTTTATCTTCTCTCAGTGCACACGTGTATTAATCAAAAATGTTTTAGGGCCTCTGGCTACAATGGCACCTGCAGTAATCCCAGCACTTTTGTAGGCTGAGATGAGAGGGGTCACTTGAGGTTAGGAGTTGGAGACCAGCCTAAGCAACATAGGGAGACCTCGTCTCTACAAAAAATTTAAAAATTAGGCAGTTGTGGTGGTGTACACCCGTAATCCCAGCTAGTCAGGAAGCTGAGTAGGGAGGATCTCTTGCACCTGGGAGGTAGAGGCTGCAGTGAGCTGTGATCATGCCACTGCACTCCAGCCTGGGTGACAGAGTGAGATCCTGTCTCAAACAAACAAAAACAAAGTTTTAGTGGCTATGATGTTATGATACATACTGGTTTTTGTCCATGGTTCCTGACCCCTATCTCCCATAGTCATTGTTATAATGTTGGGGCACTTAAGGCCTTAGGAAATAGAATCTCTCTTTCTTTCTCCCATCTTCCTTTTACCTGCCCAAGCCAAGACTGTAATCTGATTGTGGGTCAAAAGACCCTTAATCCAGAGAGCGCCCTACCCCACACCTTAGAGGAAAGAATACAACACAGAGAGGCCAAGAAAAGTCTGAAAAGACAAGCCTTGCTGGGTTTAAATCATATTTTCTTGTCTAGTCACATTTCTACACAGTTGTCAATCATGCCTATGCAATGAAGCCTCTATAAAAACCCAAAATGAGAGGGATCAGAGAGCTCCTGGATACCTGCACATGTGGAGGTTCGTGGAGGTTCCTGGAGGGTGGTGCACCCAGGGGGTACATTGAAGCTCCATGCCCCTTCCCCTATACCTCACCCTATACATGTCTTTATTTGTATCCTTTGTAATATCCTTCATGATAAAACAGTACATATAAGTAAGTGTTTCTTTGAGTTCTGTGAGCCACTCCAGCAAATTAATTGAACCCAGAGAGGGGGTCACAGGAACCCCAACTCGAAGCTAGTCCACCAGAAGTTCCAGAGGCCTGGACTTGCAACTGGTGTGGTGAGGTTGGGGGCAATCTTGGGCACTGAGTCCTCAGCCTGTGGAATCTGTTGCTATCTCCAGTATCAGAATTGATTGGAGGACTCCACTGCAGAATTCATTGCTTGCTTGGTGGTGGGGAGAAACCCTCACACACTTGGTCACAGAAGACTTCTTCTGTGTTGATGATTGTTGTCATGGTAGCGTGAGAGCAGAGGAAAAACATACTTTGAGAGTTTCTCCCAAACAGTAACAAACCTTATTCAACTCACTTTAAGAAAAAAAAAAAAAAAAAAAAAAAACAGTGAAGGAGATTTATCTTGAAAGAATACAGAATGAAGATCAGAGTTATAGGAACCAAGACCTCAGTTCTAGACTTAGTGCCACTGCTCTAGTCACTCTATCTCCATGCATTGAGCAGAGATGTCTTTGTTCTAAAGACAGGTTCTCTTTATGCTGCAGTGAAAATGATGACTACCGTCAGCCCCAGAATCACGTTCATCTAGTTTAGCCATCTGGTGAACAAATAAGCAACTCCGGGAAGAATTTTCTTTCTCTTCCTGTCTACAGACCAACTCTAGGGAAAGACTCTGATTTGCCTTTTGAGTCATGTTCCCCATATGGGAGGATGACATAGAATGACGAGGCCTGGCTAAGACCAAGGGAGAAGGGTCTACTATCAGAAGAAAGGGAAATTTTTACTGGGCAAATAAGAGTAGCTATCTCAGTTCCCTAAAGAAAGCTACAGTGACCCCTTGCAATGTTGGTAACTCTCAAATGTAGAGTTCCACATCTTGCCACCCAGCAGCCCACTAGATACCTACAATCAGATGTTTTATAGCTGCTCTTCACTCAGCATTTCCAATGCTGAATTCATCCTCTCAACCTCTCCTCCCAATGTTTACCCTCTTTATTCTCAATCTCAATGAAGGATACTACCATTCATAGACTTGTGCAAGCCCCAAACCTGGGAATCCTATTCTTTGCTCCTCAATATCCATCACTCCCCACATTCAGGTAGTAAAATCTGTCAATTCTACCTTGCTTTTCTCTATCTTGAATATGCTAATATCTTATACGTTGAATGCTCATTTATCTGTTCCCCACTGTCACTAATGTAGTTTAGTGGTTATCACCTCTCATCTAAACTACTCCAGTATCCTTTTCTGACTTTTTGATTTAAAGTAGTACCCTCAAAGCATTATACTGTACAATGGCACCCAGTTTACTTATGTAACAGAACTTACCATAACATCTATTTATTAAATAAAATGTTCACTTTTAATTGTTATTATTATTGTGTTTCTCCTTGACTTGAATATTAGTTCCTTCTTGGAAGAGACCATGTCATTCCAATTCACTTGTAGTAGATTAGGGTGTCTAAATCAACTTAAACTGGTGTGGTGAGGTGCGGGGCAGACTTGGGGACTGAGTTTTGTCCAACTAAGCAGGCACAGAGTTTTTTACACACAGAGTTTTTTACAACTTATATTTATTGCTAAATAAATACGAATTTTCCTCTTAACAAGCAGGCATAAAGTTTTTTACAACTTATATTTTATACTTTTATATTTTTACAACCTATATTGCTAAAAAAACAAAAAAAAACAAAAAAAAACAAAAAAAAACCTCTATGCCTGCTTAGTCAGACAAAAATTACCATTAAACAGGTAGATTTTGTTAGAGGAAGGAAATGATTGGAGAAAAAGTGTGGCACTCAAATTTTTCCCTCTATTAATCTTTTTTTTAAATTAATTTACATTTTATTTTATTCTATTTTATTTTATTTTATTTGTTGAGGCAGAGTCTTGCTCTATTGCTCAGGCTGGAATGCAGTGGTGCAATCTTGGCTCACTGCAACCTCTGTCTCCCGGGTTCAAGCAATTCTCCTGCCTCAGCCTCCCAAGTAGCTGGGACTACAGTTGTGCGCCACCAGGCCTCGTTAATTTTTGTATTTTTAGTAGAGATGGGGTTTCACCATGTTGGCCAGGCTGGTCTCGAGCTGCTGGCCTCAAGTAATCCACCCACCTCGGCTTCCCAAAGTGCTGGGATTACAGGTGTGAGCCATAGGGCCCCCACTGTCCCCCCAATTAAACTTACCGTGTTTCATTAACCTTCTTGAATCTGAAGTTTTATTTTTCACAACATTAGGGGAATTTTCCAGCTTTTATTTTTATTTATTTATTTTTTTGAGACAGAGTCTCACTCTGTCACCCAGGCTGTAGTGCAGTGGTGCAATCTTGTCTCACTGCAACCTCTGCCTCCTGGGTTCAAGTGATTCTCCTGTCTCAGCCTTCTGAGTAGCTGGGATTACAGACATGCACCATCATGCCCGGCCAATTTTTGTATTAGGTTGTATGGGGTTTCACCATGTGGGCCAGGCTGGTTTCGAACTCCTGACCTCAGGTGATCCACCCGCCTCAGCCTCCCAAAGTGCTGGGATTACAGGCATGAGCCACAGGCCCCGGCTGTCCCCCCAATTAATCTTATTGTGTTTCCTTAACCTTCTTGAATCTGATGTTTTATTTTTCACAACATTAGGGGAATTTCCCAGTTTTTATTTCTTCAAATATTCTCTCTCTCCTCATTTTCTAGGAAAATAATTTCATTTATGTTCGAACTTTTGATATTGTCCCATATCAAAAGGGTCCCTGAGGCTATTTTTTCCAACTTTTACTTCACTGTTGTTCAGATTATATAATTTCTGTTGATTTATCTGCAAGTTTACTGACTCTTTTCTGTCACTTCCATTCTGTTGTTAAGCCTATTCACTAAAAAGGTGAATTTTAAAGTTCAGATATTAAAATTTTCAGGGATTTTTTGTATGTGTATATACATCTGGTTTTTAGTTCTCTGCTAATATTTCCTACTTTTTCATCATTGTGATCTTATTTCCCTTTCCATCCTTGACTTAGTTTAAATAGCTACTTTAAAATCTCTGTCTACTAATTCAAACATCTGGGCATCTTAGAACTGGTCTCTCTGTTAGTTGTCTTTTCTCTTCAAATTGGGGTGTTTGGCTGGGCGCGGTGGCTCACGTCTCTAATCCCAGCACTTTGGGAGGCTGAGGTGGGGGGATCACCTGAGGTCAGGAGTTCAAGACCAGCCTGACCAACAAGGTGAAACCCTATCTCTACTAAAAATACAAAAATTAGCCAGGTGTAGTGGTGGGCGCCTGTATTTCCAGCTACTCAGGAAGCTGAGGCAGAAAAATCACTTAAGACCAGGAGGTGGAGGTTGCAGCAGTGAGCTGAGATCATGCCACTGCCCTCCAGCCTGGATGACAGAGTGAGACACTATCTTAAAAAAAATAAAAGTCTCATCTGAGACAAGGCAAGTCCCTTCCACCTATGAGCCTATAAAATCAAAAGCAAGTTAGTTACTTCCTACATACAATGGGGGTGCAAGCATTGGGTAAATACAGCTGTTCCACATGGAAGAAATTGGCCAAAACAAAGGGGCCACAGGCCCCATGAAAGTTCAAAATCCAGCAGAGAAGTCAAATTTTAAAGGTCCAAAATTATCTCCTTTGACTCCATGTCTCACATCTAGGTCATGCTGATGCAAGAGGTAGGTTCCCATAGTCTTGGGCAGCTCCACCCCTGTGGCTTTTCAGGGTACAGCCTTCCTCCCAGCTGCTTTCATGGTCTGGCATTGAGTGTCTGTGGCTTTTTCAGGCACATGATGCAAGCTGTCAGTGGATCTACCATTCTGGGGTCTGGAAGATGGTAGCTCTCCTCTCACAGCTCCACTAGGCAGCGCCCCAGTAGGGAGTCTGTGTGGGGGCTCCCACTCCACATTTCCCTTCCACACTGCCTTGGCAGAGGTTCTACATGAGCACCCCCACCCCTGCAGCAAACTTTTGCCTGGGCATCCAGGTGTTTCCATACATCCTCTGAAATCTAGGTAGAGGTTCCCAAACCTCAATATTTGACATCTGTGCACCCGCAGGCTCAGTACCACGTGGAAGCTGCCAAGGCTTGGGGTTTCCACCCACTGAAGCCACAGCCTGAGCTGTACCTTGGCCCCTTTTAGTCACCGCTCCAGAAGGAGTGGCTGGGATGCAGGGCACCAAGTCCCTATACTGCACACAGCATGGGGACCCTGGGCCTGGCCCACAAAACTATTTTCTCCAAGGCCTTGGGCCTGTGATGGGAAGGGCTGCCATGAAGGCCTCTGACATGCCCTGGATACATTTTCCCCATTGTCTTGGGGATTAACATTCTGCTCCTTGTTACTTATGCAAATGTCTGCAGCCAGTTTGAATTTCTCCTCAGAAAATGGGATTTTCTTTTCCATTGCATTGTCAGGCTACAAATTTTCCAAACTTTTGTGCTCTGCTTCCCTTATAAAACTGAATGCTTTTAACAGCATCCAAGTCACCTCTTGAATGCTTTGCTGCTTAGAAATTTCTTCTGCCAGGTACCCTAAATCATCTCTCTCAAGTTCAAAGTTCCACAAATCTCTACGGCAGGGTCGAAATGCCACCGGTCTCTTTGCTAAAACATAACAAAAGTCACCTTCGCTCCAGTTCCCAACAAGTTCCTCATCTCCATCTGAGACCACCTCAGCCTGGACCTTATGTCCATATCGCTATCAGGCTTTTGGTTAAAACCATTCAACAAGTCTCTAGGAAGTTCCAAACTTTCCCACATTTTCCTGTCTTCTTCTGAGCCCTCCAAACTGTTCCAGCCTCTGCCTGTTACCCAGTTCCAAAGTTGCTTCCACATTTTCAGGTATCTTTTCAGCAGCGCCCCACTCCACTGGTGCCAATTTACTGTATTGAGTCCATTTTCACACTGCTGATATAGACATATCTGTGACTGGGCAATTTACAAAAGAAAGAGGTTTAATTGGACTTACAGTTCCACATGGCTGGGGAGGCCTCATAATCATGGCAGAAGGCAAGGAGGAGCAAGTCACATCTCATGTGGATGATGGCAGGCAAAGAGAGAATGAGAGAGAAGCGAAAGTAGAAACCCCTTATAAAACCATCAGATCTCATGAGACTTACTACCACAAGAACAGTATGGGGAAAACTGCTCCCATGATTCAATTATCTCCCACCAGGTCCCTCCCAAAACACGTGGGAACTATAGGAGTACAATTCAAGATGAGATATGGGTGGAGACACAGAGCCAAACCATATCATACACTTTGCTGTTCTTGGGAGGCGGTGGTGTCATATAAATGTCTGGTAGAGCTAGTTGGTTTATGTGTTGTTTGAGACTTCAAATTTTTTGTTGATCTTCTATCTGGGCCTTTATGGAATGCAAGGTGTTGAATTCTTCAACTATTAGGGTAGCACTGTCTAAAATTACATCTTTATATATTATGTGCTCGTTAATATAGATTTATAATTATTCTTTTATGCATTTATTTTTTAAATCCTTTTTCTTAAAAAAGAGGAATTACAAACCCAAAAATAGAAAACTACTTACTTTTAATTTCACCTATGTAGTTATCTTTACTGATGTTCTCTATTTCTTCATATGGCTTTGAGTTACTCTCTCCTAGCCTCTTTTCAGGCTGAAGGACTTCCTTTAGTATTCCTTGTAGTTATGAACTCCCTCCTTTTTTGTTGTTCTAGGAACATATTTATTTCTCCTTCATTTTTTTAAGGATACTTTTGCCAGATTCATGATTCTTTTTTGGCTTTTATTCGCAGCACTTATGTCATTCCACTGCCTTCTGAGCTCCATGGTTTCTGATGATAAGTCTACTGTTACTCTTAATGAAGATTCCTTATACATGACCAGTCATTTCTCTCTTGCTGTTGTCAAAATTCTTTGTTTTTGTCTTTTAACAATTTAATCACAATTTGTCTTGGTGTAGATCCCTTTCAGTTTATCCGCCCTGAAGTTCATTGAGCTTCTTAGATGTGTAGATTCCTGTCTTTCATTAAATTTGGTAATTTTTCAGCTATTATATCTTCAAATATTCTTTACACTCCTTTCTTTTCTCCTCTCCTTTTGGAATTCCCACTATGGAAATGTTTGCTTGATGGTGTCCCACAATCCTTACAGGTCTTACTCATTTTTCTTATTTTTTCTTTCTGTTCCTCAAACTGTATACTCTTGATATATCTTCAAATTCCCCAATCTTTCTTCTGCCTGCTCAAATCCACTATTGAACCCCTCCAGTGAACATTATATTTCAACTATTGTGCTTTTCAACTCCAGCAACTCTATTTGGTTTCTTTTTATAATTTCTACCTCTTTAACAGTAACCTCTATTTATTGAACAATTCACCTTTCCTGGTTTCCTTTAGTTATTGTCTATTATTTTCTTTGTTCTTTGAGCATACTGAAGGCAATTGACAATGTCTGGGCTTCCCAAAGGAATGTTCTTTAAAAATTTTTTCCTTGTAAATAAGCCATACCTTGTTTCTTTGCATGCTGCATAATTTTTTGTTGTTGAAAATTGGACGTTTTGTTTATAATGTGATAATTCTGGGTATCTGTTCCTCCCACTCCCTACCAGGGTTTGTTATTGTTGTTTATTTCTTTTATTAAAAGTCTGGAACCAAAAAATAAAAAGATAAAAGCCCAAAATGCGAGAAAACACTCCCAGTCTTTGCCAATTAGCTGTGTTGCAGCACCCCTTCAATGCTCAAATAAGTAGTTTACAATGCCGCCTTAGCCTTCACTTCCTGCTTGCATGAAGGCTAAAGGTCAGTCAGAGGTGAGAGTTTACGGTGTTCTTAGGTTTTTTCTGAGTATGCATCCAGACCAGGGCATGCCGATGGCCTTCTAGATTCCCCAGAAAAAAATGAAGCTTTCCAAAGCCCTTATTCCCCCAAGTGTCTCCTTCTCCAGCCTCTTCCTTCCCAGGATTTTTGTCTGTTTATTGCTTGCCCTGGCTTTCATACCATGCTTTCTGTGACACTGGCTGTTTGCCTCTAATGTTTTTGACAAACACTGCCTGGGAAGCTGCCTGAGCCCTGAGGAAGCTCTGAGGCAGGTGAAACAAAGGCAAGCCCTTGAGTTGAACCTTCAGGAAACCATCAGAGAGGTCAAAACACACCTACAATTCCTTGAGGATAAGGTCCATAGTGCTCCCTCTGGAGCCAGCAACCCACACCAGGAATGTGGCTGCCATCTTAAAGGCCACTGCCAGCTTGAAGAGTAGATGACCACAGAACTCTCTTACAAAAATTCAGCAGTTTTTTCTTCATTACATGTTCTCCTGGCTTTTGTGAGGTGTTTTTTTGTTTGTTTTTTTTTTTTGTTTTTTTGTTTTTAATCAGTTTCAGAGTTTCCAAAAAAGGTGCTTCTGACAGTTTTGCCAGCTTATTCATTTTTTAGTTCCCTACTTTTTTCCCATTTTTTGCTGACATAATTTCATACTATTTACTTTTGTGTTTCCCAGCCTTGCTTGAAATTATTTTCTCAGCCTGGAATGCAGAGAAAAAAGAAAGCTTGCTATCACTGAAACTACCAAAAGAATGTATTACTGACTTGTGTTACTTGACTGGCCCTGACTTGAAGGCAGGGCCAAAGAGCAGTTCAAAAAGTTTTTGAACAATAATACCATCAGCAAAACAACTTTTATCTCCCTTAAAGACAACATTCATTAAATCGTTTGCCTTGCATTTGTCAAGCCCTCCATAACAGATGCAATGTTTGAAAGCACACAGGCTTTGGGATAAGATCTTAGCATGAATTCCAGATCCTCTGCCACTTAGTAGTTGTTTGGCATTGTACAAGGCACTTAAATTCCCTGGGACTATTTCCGTATCTGTAAGACAGGAAAAATATACATTTCTAGAGCTGTGATAAAGACTTAAAGAGATATTATCATTTCCAGAACTGTGGTAAAGACTTAAAAAGATATACACGTAAAATTCTTGGCATTCAATATTAGCTATTTGTTAAATTTGAATTTTTATTCTGTCTCCCATGCCGGAGTGCAGTGGCACAAACTCAGCCCATTGCAACCTCTGCCTCCTGGGTTCAAGCGATTCTTCTGCCTCAGCCTCCAGAGTAGCTGGGATTACAGGCACACGCCACCATGCCTTGCTAATTTTTGTATTTTTAGTAGAGACGGGTTTCACCATGTTGGTCAGGCTGATCTCAAACTCCTGACCTTGTCATCTGCCCTCCTCAGCCTCCGAAAGTGCTGCAATTACAGGTGTAAGCCACCGTGCCTAGTCTAAATTTGAATTTTCAAGTTTAGGTTTTTTGTTTTGTTTCGTTTTGTTTTTGAGACAGGGTCTTGCTCTGTCATCCAGGCTACAGTGCAGTGGCACCATCACAGCTCACTGCCGCCTTAACTCCTGGCCTCAAACAATCCTCCTGCCTCAGCCTCCCAAGTAAGCGTGACTACAGGCAGGTGCCACCCTCCCTAGTTAATTTTTTGAATTCTTTTGTAGAGATGGGGTCTCCCTATGTTGCCCAGACTGGTCTCCAACTCAAGTGGCCTCAAGTGATTCTCCCACCTCAACCTCCCAAAATGCTGGGATTACAGGCATAAGCCACGGAGCCGGCCTAAATTTTGAGTTTTTGTCTGGCATTACAGACACTGTTTTTTTCTGGTTTAAACAGAAAAAAGAAAAAGAAACAAAAAGAGCTACTGGCTTCCTTTGTAAAAAGAGCTTAGGGCTGCCACATGCTTTTCAGGGACTGACCCTGAACTGATTTTCATAACACATACAATAATTTTACTTAGACTGTACGTTTACTTGGGGAGGTTTTGGGGAAAATTGCTGGGTATGTGGGGTGGGCCTCTAAAATCCTTGTAAAGCCGCTTTTAGCCTAGAGACTAACTTGCAAACACAGTTTTAAAAAACAAACCCAAATATCTAGACGACGGAGGGAGCATGCCAACTCAGCAGTTTTTTCAAACCAGCTTCCCTTTGCGTCTGTAGGGTCCAAGGACGTAACTAGATCACACAACACGCGCCAGGAAAGCCCAAAAGAGGGGTGATCCCTCGATGGAGGTGCCGCATCAGCGTTTTCTCACGTGGCCTCCGGGGCTCTATGAATGGCAAGAGATCGCATTCCTTCTACTATCCCTCCCGGCCTCCAGCCGGGACAAGGAACTGGAGCAAACTCCGGGCTGCAGTTCCGATCAGACTTGCCTACCTAGGCGGGCGGGCTGCCCAGTCTCCTGAAGCCTTGGGGCTGGGCCCTGCGGTGATGGGCGTGCTGGCCGTCGCAGAGCCCTCTGGGAGTTGTAGTCCGTAGCGGCGAGAGGTTTGACAGCGACCGCCGGCTTGGCGCATTCAGAACTCCAACCCCCGCCGGCCCCCGCGGCCTAGTCTGTTGCCGCTTCCTGTTTGGACTGGGAGTCCCGCGGTCGCAAATTGTGAGAATTTGGGAAGGGAGTCTTCATCTTCTCGTCTAGTTCTCCGAGGTTGAAGGCTCGGCCTGCTCAGGTAGATCACGTTCCCACGTCTAGCATACTCGCCTCTCGGGGAGGTGGGGAGGTATCCGAGGGAAGGCGGCGGGAAGGGTTGAGGTTGGGGCGAAGCCGGCTGTCACCTGGGATAGTTCTTCAATGTAGCGCGTCAGAACCGTAGCTTCTTTTGGGGATCGGGGAGGCCAAAGCCTGGAGCCGCGGAGACTGCTCCGGAGGCACGGCGCGCGCTCCTCAAGGGCTCAGTGAAAGGAAGTCAGGAGTCCCTCGGGGTCTGAGGGAATCCGAGTGTATGTGGGAGTCAGTGTCAGCTGGAGCCTTAGGGAAAAGATAGGGTTAGGGTAAATGAACACCCTGACCCTCGGGTGAGAGAAGGAGGGAGCAGGAGAATTGGGGGGCTTGTAGGAATGGGAGCACCCTTCTTCCTCTCTCTTGAGACAGGGTCTCGCTCCGTCGCTTGGGCTTGAGTGAGGTGGCGCGATCACGGCTAGGAGCACCTTTCTCCATCCCGAGTTGGGGAGATCTAGGGGGGAACATGAGGGAGGAACCCCCTTTAGGCCTTGAGCTAGGACCACAGATGGGGTGAGGGCCATGACTGGTAAGCCCTTGCCACGCTTTTCACACGACTCAGTTGTGAGAATGAGTGTGTCGATAGTGGGTAGCTTGACATGTCAGCATAGTAGAGCTGGAAGAGGGGTTTGAGAGCAGCTAGTCAAGCGCATTCTCCTCATTTTACAGAGAAGGAAACTGAGGTCCACCGAGTTGGAGAAACCCACTCAACACCAGGTAACCACTTAATGGCAAACTTGACTAAAACCTAATTGTTATGACTCCCAGGCAGTGTCTTATCCATTGCCGAGCTCCGTCCCCCTCGTAGATCAGCACACTATAAGTTGTACCTCCACTTTGTTTTCTTTTTTCTCCCCCCCCCCCCCCGCCCACCTACACACACAGAGTCTCGCTCTATCGCCCAGGTTGGAGTGCAGTGGAGCGATCTTGGCTCACTGCAACCTCCGCCTCCCTGGTTCAAGCGATTCTTGTGCCTCAGCCTCCTGAGTAGCTAGGATTACAGCTGCCCGCCACCACGCCCCAATGATTTTTATATTTTTAGTAGAAATGGGGTTTCACCATGTTGGCCAGCCTGGTCTTGAACTCCTGATCTCAATGATCCTCCTGCCTTGGCCTCCCAAAGTGCTGCGATTACAGGCGTGGGCCACCGCGCCCGGCCCCTTTTTTCTTTTTAATATTTTCAGACATGACAAAGATCTGACATATGTAGGATAGCAGGCAGCTGCTGAGGAGAAAGGTTTTTTAAAAACGTTTCGGCCGGGCGCGGTGGCTCACACCTGTAATCCCAGCACTTTGGGGGGCTGAGGCAGGCACATCACGAGGTCATGAGATCAAGACTGTCCTGGCCAATATGGTAAAACCCAGTCTCTACTAAAAAAAATACCAAAACTAGCCAGGTGTGGTGGCGCATGCCTGTAGTCCCAGCTACTCACGAGGCTAAGGCAGGAGAATCTCTTGAACCTGGGAGGCGGAGGTTGCAGTGAGCCGAGATCGTGCCACACTGCACTCCAGCCTGGTGACAGAGTGAGACTGTCTCAAAAAAACAAAACAAAACAAAAAAATGTTTCAATAGGTCAAAATAACCCATGTCCTAACTTAAGAAAAATCTCTCTGCTTCGTAAACAACTACAAACTTCATGTTAAGATAGAAGGTTGGGCCGATTGTGGTAGCTAACACCTGTAATCCCAACACTTTTGGGAGGCTGAAGTGGATGGATCATTTGAGGTTAGGAGTTCAAGACGAGCCTGGCGAACATGGTGAAACCCTGTCTCTACTAAAAATACAAAAATCAGCCAGGCGTGGTGGTGTGCCTCTCATCTGTAATCCCAGCTACTTGGGAGGCTGAGGCAGGAGAATCACTTGAGCCTGGCAGGCAGAGGTTGCAGTGAGCCAAGATTGCACCACTGCACTCCAGCCTGAGCCACAGAGCGAGACCCTGTCCAAAAAAAAAAAAAAGTTGTCATCTATAGTTTCTTTGTTTCTAAGAAAATAAAATTTACCTTTCCTTCCCCTAGACCTCTGAGAACAGCTAGACTTAGATTTCTTTTCTTTTCTTTTCTTTTTTTTGAGATGGAGTCTTGCTCTGTTGCCAGGCTGGAGTGCAGTGGCGCGATCTCGGCTCACTGCAACCTCTGCCTCCTGGGTTCAAGCGATTCCTCTGCCTCAGCCTCCCAAGTAGCTGGGACTACAGGCACAGGCCACCACACCCGACTAATTTTTTTTTTTGTATTTTGGTAGAGACGGGGTTTCACCATGTTGGCCAGGATGGTCTCAATCTCCTGACCTCGTGATCCGCCTGACTCGGCTTCCCAAAGTGCTGGGATTACAGGCGTGAGACACGTGGCCAGCCAGTTAGCCTTAGATGTCCAATCACAATCTTAAATACTATATATTTCAGTTACATACATAAAATAATATACTTTTAATTGTGATTTTGTAATACCCTTAATATTTACAATAAAGGGTAAACTCAGCATAGGAGGATGGAATACCAACCTGAACTACAAATTAAAATAGTAATGTTTAGTATTTTTTTTTCTTTTTGGGGTTCTTTTTGCTCTGATACTCAAGCTTTAGTGCAGTGGCACTATCATAGCTCACTGTAACCTTGAACTCCTGGATTCAAGCAATCTGCCTGCTTCAGTCTCCTGAAGCGTTGGGATTACAGGCATGAGCCACCACACTGGACCTATATGGTATTTTTTTAAAAAGTATATATGGGCATAAAAGTTTAAAAAAAAATCACTTAGAGGTTAAAAATGTCTACCAGGCCTGCATTTTATAGCATACTTAAATTTCTGTCCTTTGCTAGGGTTCTTTCTTTCTTATCACTTAAATATAACTTGAGAACATTTAGTGTTTCCAGTGTAGAAGGAGAGATTCTTTGGTACCATAGCATTGCTTTGGTAATTTCTTTGTGAGACCACACTATCTTCCAGCACTGTCAAATTTAACGCCTTTTGAAGCATTTATTGATCAGGTTGGAAGCATGTTCCAACTGTCACATCAGAATAGGAGCATTATAGATCCTATCGGCTAACCAGTACATGATTCATCAGGAAGCAATTTAGGTAAGTTTGTTATTGGAGTTTATAGCTGTTACAGACTAATACGGAAGAAAACATATATACATAGCATAACTGATATACATAGCATAACTGATACACATAGCATAACTGCTTCCACCAGGGTGCCTTTTTTGTGGTGTGATTCCATTTGCTTTTATGTTGGCATACTACAGAGGTAAGTAAACTATGACCAAATTTGGCCTGCTGACAGATATATTTTTTTCATAAAGTTCTATTGGAACACAGCCATGCACACTTAGTTGCCTTTCAACAGGTAGAACTGAGTAACTGCAGAAACTATATGCCTCAAAAAGCCTGAAATATTTATTATCAGACCCTTTACAGAAAAAAAATATGTCAACCCCTAGCCTAGTACACTGAGCATAAATGTAGTATCTGAAACTCTATAATATACACAGAAGTATTCAGTAATACTCATTTTTAGTCTCTGAGAAAGAACATATATAATAGTTGTATGTGGGTCCATAGTCACATTTGTTTGAGCACAAGCTAGTGTATTCTATTACAGATTGATGCTAGCATCTTGGCATAGATACTATAGATTTGTTTTTGCAAAGAATTGTGAAAAGACATTTCTGAGCCTAGTATAGAAAGGGCTGATATTCTTTGAGATACACCAATAATCACAGTCAATACCTTTTTAAAATAATGTCATACCAGTTTTCTTTGATTACTCTCTATGTCCTTTTTATGGAGAGAAGTGCTTCAGTCCAGGCACTACATTTTTTGTTCTTTTAGAGACAGAGTCTCCTTCTGTCACCTGGGCTGGAATGCAGTGGTGCCATTGTAGTTCGCTACAATCTCGAACTCCTGGGCTCAAGCACTTCTCTCACCTCAGCCTCCCGAGTAGCTGAGATTACAGGCATGAGCCACCATACCTGGCTCAGTCACCAACATTTTAAATAAAAGTTGAAAGTACCAATCAAGATGTTTAGTGAGGATCTGGTCTCTGCTTCCAAGATGGTGCCTTGATGCTGTGTCCTCACATGGCGGAAGGGATGGAAAGACAAAAGGGGTCTAGCTAGTTCCCTTCAGCCCACTCCATTCATAAGAGTTCTGCCCTCCTGACATAATTACCTCCAAAAGGGTCTACCTCTTAATACTGTAACATTGGCAATTAAGTTTCAACATACTAATTTTGGAGGGGACACAAACATTCAAATCATAGCAGAACTCCATACTAAAACCAATCTTAAACAATTACAGACTCATTTAATGACTTAGGTTTGACTTAGTGGTCTTGTATCTGGGACTTTGTTTTAAAACTCAGAGATTGAGTGAGATGTTAAAGTGATTATGTCTGGGTTTTGTTTTGTTTTGTTTTGTTTGAGACAGAGTCTTGCTCTGCAACCTCTGCCTTCCAGGTTCAAGCAATTCTGCTACCTCAGCCTCCCAAGTAGCTGGGACTACAGGCGTGTGCCACCACTCCTGGCTAATTTTTGTATTTTTAGTAGAGACAGGGTTTTACCATGTTGGCCAGGCTGGAGTATGTCTGTTTATGTTGTCTTGTATATTTAGCGCAAATTATGTCAATGTTATGTCTGACAAATTAATGTTATAGAAGTATTTAGCATTTTAGTTAATCATTGATAAACTATTCTGCATTATCACCTATGTAATATTTGCTATGCAACTCTAATTTACCTCTCAACGTAATTCATCAAACTTCAGAATATTTTATACTTCTCATCAAGACATTCAAAAAAACTTTAAGACTAGGCATGGTGGCTCATGCCTATAATCCCAGCACTTTGGTACTTTGGCAGGCTGAGGCAAGAAGATTACTTGAGGCTAGGCTGGGCAACATAGTGGCGCACAACTGGGGTCACAGCTACTTGGGAGGCTGAGGTGGGAGGACAGCTTGAGCCTGGCGGGAGGAGGTTGCAGCAAGCCCAGATTGTGCCACTGCACTCCAGCCTGGGTGACAAAGTGAGACCCTGTCTCAAAAGAAAGAAGGAAAGAAAAGAAAGAGAGAGAGAGAGAAAGAAAGAAAAGCATATCTGTAGTCACCTAAAATTCTCAGGAGCAACAAGTATAGTTGTTTCTGTTGTGATAAAACTTGTACCATCTACAAAAAAAAAATTAAAAATTAAAAAATTGAAATAAAAAATATTCCACCTTGGCTCTGTGTGGGGAAAAAGGAGAAGGCATTAAATTGCTGTTGAAAATTTGAGATCGTGCTAGTTGACTAATTGAGACAACTGCAAATTACCAATTTTCTTTCAGTTATTCTTATTTACTTGAATATTATAAATCTTTGAAAGGCACCAGGGACTTTGAACTCCTCATTTATGATTTGTTATTTAAAATCATCAGTTTTCTACTTATTTAGAATAAATAGCTAATTCTACTATGCCACAGAACTTTGGATTTGCTCAGAACAAATACACATAGGTGACTAAACTGGAAATTTTAATTCCTCAGTGGCCCTCACATTTTTCCCAAACCTTGATTTCACTTTTTGGTAAGGTTCACTGAAATCCAAGGATCTTTCTAGATTTCTCCTCTTTCCTGGTTTCTTCACTTTCAATCTTTAAGTAAAGTATTAATTTCCAGAAAGTGAAAGGATATTCTCTCTCTAAACTCACCCACATTCTCAGTTTAGTTTAGGAATGAATACTACAGAGTATATTGGTTTACAAAGTAAATTAGAAAGTATAGCCATATATTTCTGCCATTGTTTAGGCAGATATGTTTTTACTACTCTGACTTGGCTTCTGTCCTTTCCCTTGTTTCACTGCCACTGGAAGGGTTGTTGCTGGCTAAGGAAATATTGAACCTTGAGACAAAAACGTTCAACAAAAGAAATTTACCTAAACTAGCTTGCTTCAAGAAAAACAGATTCATGGTGTTTAATGTGTAATCCGGATACCCAGGCATGAAGTTTCACTCATTCTAGTCTTGATTATGTCTTAAAGAGTTTGACGCCAGCCGGGCGCAGTGGCTCATGCCTGTAATCCTAGCACTTTGGGAGGCCGAAGCCGGCAGATCACAAGGTCAGGAGTTCGAGACCAGCCTGGCCAATATGGTGAAACCCCGTCTCTACTAAAAACACAAAAAAATTAGCTGGGTGTGGTGGCGGGCATCTGTAGTCCCAGCTACTTGGGAGGCTGAGGCAGGAGAATTGCTTGAACCTGGGAGGCGGAGGTTGCAGTAAGTCGAGATTGCACCACTGCACTCCAGCCTGGGTGACAGAGCGAGACTCCATCACACACAAAAAAAAAGAGTTTAAGGTCATTTGCCATTATAGCTATTATTTTATATTTATAAAACTAAACAAAGAAGACCTGATTTTCAGATGCTTCTTTTGTCTTCCAGCCTAACTCCTCCTTTTTAAGGCAGACATTAGAGTATACTGGAAATAGCATTTAGAATCAAAGTGACCTGGTTTCAATCCCAAATATGGTTTTATTAGCTTAGTGATTTAGGACAAGTTACTTCTCTGAGCTTCAGTTCCTTTTCCTTTTCCTTTTCCTTTTCCTTTTCCTTTTCCTTTTCCTTTTCCTTTTCCTTTCCTTTCCTTTCCTTCCTTCCTTCCTTCCTTCCTTCCTTCCTTTCCTTTCTTTCTGTAATATGAAGGTAATACCCATTTCCCAAATTCTAAAGATTACTTGGATTTAAACAATAACATGTAAAATATTAGGCCAGTATTAGGCATTCAATAAATAAATGTTAGTTCCGTCTCCCACTATCTTCTATTAACTTGTCTTTTTCTCTCAATTTTCCCTCATAAATGACACCAAGTTTTGTCTTTTTGATATCCTTTAGTGCTATCTTGTTTGTGGCAGTTCAATAATTCTGTTATATGAAGGTCAACCTTTTTATTTTTCTTACCTTGCTAAGTTTGCTAACTTTATACTAAAGGCATGTAGATATGTCAGCTGATTTTGTTCAGGCCGCTAAATTAAGCCAATACATATTTTTTCTTTTTCTTTTAAAAAAAGTTTCTTCTTGTATGTCCTTCCTATGAGTAATTTTTCTAGTTTTAAACAGCCAAATTCATAATAAAAAGTGATAGTTATGTTTATTGAATATTCACTGTGTACCAGGCACATTATATGTATTATCTCATTTTCATCCGAAACCCTGTAAGACTAGTGTTTTTATTATTTCCAAAACCCGTGAATCTTAGGGAATTTAAGTAAGTTGTCCAAAGTTGCACAGTTAATGAATGGCAGAGCCAAGATTCACATGCGGGCAATCTTACTTGTGAGCTGTCAACCACCACATACTACTTGATAGCACCAGAATAGCCTAAATCTCAAATTACCCAGTGTGTATAATTCAAACAAATTAATGCTTTGCGGTACTTTCTCAAAGTGCTTTTATCCGTTGTTGGAGATTTAGGAGTGATAAGGTTCTGGCTACTTATCAATATTAAAATTTTTCTCTGACATTTCTTAACAATTATATAGATTGCTGTTCTTCCCTACAATATAAAACTTTTATTAACCTTCATTAAGTTCAAAAATAATAATAGCAAACTTTTACACAGTTTGGTAAGTGGTTGACATTGTTCTAAATGCTTGTACTTACTAACTTACCGGTTTTTTAAAATTTCATGTGTTTTAGAGTTTCCTGAACAAGTTTTTCCCAAGTTCTATATTATTCTTTTTGATGAAAGGATACTGGCTTCCCTACAATCATCTTTTCAACTTCTAAAATGTTTAATTTTTTGAATTGAGAGAATGCTTTAAAAATCTGTAAAGCTATAATACAATTCTAAATGGAACTTCTCTACAGTATGTTTATTTCTTTCCTAAGCTTTTAATTCTGGTGCTACACCCAGGTTAATTTAAAACATATTTTTTGTTGGTATTGTATTGTATTTTATTTTTTGAGACAAGGTCTCACTCTTCTGCCCAGACTGGACTGCAGAGGAGTGATCATAGCTCACTGAGACCTCAAACCCTCTTGCTCCAACTGTCCTCCCACCTCAGCCTCCTGAGTAGCTGGGACTATAGGCGAGCACCACCATGCCTGGCTAATATATATATAAAATTTTGTAGAGATACGGTCTTGCCATGTTGCCAGGGTTGGTCTCGACTCTGAATCTCCTGGCCTCAGAGGGTCCTCCTGCCTTAGCCTCCCGAAGTACTGGGATTACAGGAATGAGCCACCATGCCAGGCCCATTTATATAGAATGTTTTCATTTATTACATCTGGGGAATCATCTTTTCAAGTTAATTAGTCAATTTGATAGTTTTAAACTAAGAAAATTTAACAGATTCCATCAATCCTAACTTCATTCCATCTTTTTTTTTTTTTTTTTTTTTTTTTTTTTGAGACGGAGTCTCGCTCTGTCACCCAGGCTGGAGTACAGTGGCGCGATCTCCGCTCACTGCAAGCTCCGCCTCCCGGGTTCACGCCATTCTCCTGCCTCAGCCTCCCGAGTAGCTGGGACTACAGGCGCCGCCACCTCGCCCGGCCAATTTTTTTTTTTTTTGTATTTTAAGTAGAGACGGGGTTTCACCGTGTTAGCCAGGATGGTCTCGATCTCCTGACCTCGTGATCCGCCCATCTCAGCCTCCCAAAGTGCTGGGATTACAGGCTTGAGCCACCGCGCCCGGCTACTTCATTCCATCTTAATGTCATAAATTGGAAGGTTAATTTTGAAAAATTCTGCCTTTTGGTTTTAAAACTTAAGACCAAACAAGTCAATTGAATTGTTAATCAGTTTTATTATGTAAAGGAAGGAAGAGAAAGAGCAGGCTTTTGTTTTTTGCTTCTCAACTATTTTAATGAAATTAACAGTAATGAGTAACTTTATCTTAGTTGGTCCCATCTTAGTGGGATTTTCATAACAATTATTGAATAATATACTTTATAGTCAAGAACATTTTTATGCTATAGATTTTCAAATGTGTATAATACATTATATGAATCTATGTCTCAAAGAGTCAGCTTATTTATTCTTTTTACCTTAAAAGAATACATTTTGCACTGATCTATTACTAAGCTAATTTGACAGCTAGGGCTAGCAGTTGGTGTAGATTTGAGCTAAAGGTGAAATGAAGAACTGAAAATGGGAATTGGTTATTAGCATCCTACTATGTTTTATTATTCAAGTGATTTAGGACAAGTTACTTGAGTTCTCTAGGCTTCATAAATGATTTTTTTTTTAACTTTATTGAGGGTAGGGATCATGACTTAAATTTTTTTTTCTATGTTTTTCAATACCTCAGTATATTGTAGGGACTTGTTGAGAACCTGTTGAATGAATATATTGTTCGGGGTTTACCATTACTCAGTATTTTAGTTGTCACATCTTAAAATAGATCATCATTTTTACCATCACACTCCTTTCATAAGATGTAGAAATGAAGCCCTTCTTGTTTGGAAATAGTGGTATTTTGGTTTTACTTTTTTTTAAGTTACTGTTGTAAGGTACTACTTTAATATTTTTATTTAACTTTGTTTGTCTTTAGTAGGACTAAGTTAAAGAGAGCTTTGACTTGCTTAAACGTTGGGCAGAAAAGCAGAAGAGAAAAGGGAAGTGGAAATCAAAGCAACAGAGAAAAGAAAATGCACATATTTGGCAAATAGAACATGTTGCCAACATCTGTATCACATAATAATCAGTGGCAAGTTGACATCATTTGCCTAGATGTTCTTTACTGAAGAGAATTTTTTTCACTTAAAAAAGGAAAAACCTCAAGAGGCTGCCTATGTTTAAAAAAAAAAAAAAGAGCAAGTGTTTTCATTTGGTTTTTGATGGGAATGATAATACATTTGAACATTTATTTTCCCATTACAAAGTACTAAATGAAGTCAGACATGGTGGCTCATGCCTTTAATCCTAGCATTTTGGAAAGCTGAGGCAAAAAGATGACTTGAGATCAGGAGTTCAAGACCAGCCTGGGCAACATAGTAAAACCCCGTCTCTACCCAAAAAAAAAATTAGCCAGGCATGGTGGTGCACACTGAGGTGGGAGGATCACTGAAGCCCAAGAGGTCACGGCCGCAGTGAGCCATGGTCATGTCGCTGCACTCCAGCCTGGGTGACAGAGTGAGAACCTGTCTCAAAAAAAAAAAAAAAAAAAAAAATTATGCTAAATGTAATATGTGTAATCTCATTTAATCCTCGAACATTATTTTTTTTTAATTTTGAAGATGCAGAGATAGTTTCATGGAGATTAAATGGTTAGTGCCAAGTTACACAGGTAGTGAGTGTTAGATACAGGATTTCCAATTCAAAAACTTTATTTTCTTCCTACTGTTTCATAAATGTTACATTTAGAAAATTAAGAAAAGTGGACATATGAGTCCATTAAACAAATATGGCAACAATAAAACTGTACTTGTTGTGTAGTCTGGGCAGTAACAAGAAACAGAAGAAGGTGAAAGATACAGGGGACTGAGAAAGAAATGGCAAGGATCAGGAGAGACAGCACACCATAGTGGTAAAGAGCACAGGCTCTGGATTTAGACTACCTCATTTTTAATTTCAACTCTGCCACTTACTAACTTTGTGATCAGTTACTTCTCTGCTGTGTATCCTTATCTATAAAATAAGGATAATAATAGTAACTTACAGGGTAAGTAATAAAGCTACATCCTTTGCTTTTACATGTTAAGACCTATTTATTTCATCAGCATCCCCGACCTCTACCCACTGGGTGTCAGTAGCACTCCCTTTAATTCTAACAACAAGCTGGGTAAGGCCAGATTCCTTATTACCCTTTTCTACAACTCTTGACATGCTGTGTAGTGTAGAGTGTAAGGGGATAAGGATAGAAGCAGGGAGCTCCATTAGAATGCTGTTGTGGTAATCTTGGTAAGAAATGATAGTGATTAGATTCTGGATATATTTGAAGGAAAAGCCAGTAAGATTTCCTAATGGGTTGAATGTAGACTGTGAGGAAAAGACGTAATGAGTGGTTCCAAGAATTTTGGCCTGAGCAGGTAGAAAGAGATTTTATCAACTGAAATAGGAAAACACTAGGTGGGGTAGTTTTGGGGGAAGAAAATCAGAAATCCCGTTTTGGACATGTTAGGTTTGAGTTGTCTGTTACATCTAGCTAAAGATGTTGAGCAGGCAGTTGAATATACAAGTCTGAAATTCAAAAGAGAAGTTTAGGCTAGAGATATTAGCGTGGAAGTTGTCATTGCCTAAATCAACAGAACTTTCTACAATGATGGAAAAATGTTTATATCTATACTGTCTAATATGGTAGCCACTAGCCACATGTGGATTTTGAGCACATCAAATGTAGCTAGTGTGACTGAGGTACTGAATTTTTTAATTTTAGTTAATTTAAGTAGCCACATCTAACTAGTGGCTACTGTATTGGACAGCACAAGCTATGATAGTAAAACCATAAGACTGCATAAGATTACCAAGAGATTGAGGGTAGATCAAGACTGAACCTTGGAACTCTGCAACTGTAAAGGGATCTGAGAAATGAGAAAGCATCAAAGGAGGCAGAGAAGTAGGAGGGACCAGTGAGGTAGGGAAAAAACCTGGAGGCTTAGTGAATCCAGCTTATCAAGGAGGAAAGTGATCCTTTTGGCAAATATTTCCAATAGGTCAAGTAAGTTAAGGACTGAAAAATAACCCTTGGGGTTACCGATATGGAGGTCTTTAGTGATCCAATAAGAACAGCTTCTGTATTGTGATAGGAAAGATATGATTAGCATAGGCTGAAGAAGGAATGAGAGGATCTTATTTATCCTGTGCTTTTTACTTTTTTTCCCACCTATTTTGTATTTTTTCTCCTCTTTTGCCTTCCTTTAGTTCAGTTATTTTTTATCCTTCTTCTTTCCCCTCTACTAAATGTAAGGTTATACACTGCTTTCTATTAATAGTTACCTTAAAATAACATCAATGTGTGTTATTGATCTGGACAACATAAGGACCTTTGGACATTTTAATTCCAAGACCTTCATCTGACTTTTTTTTTCCCCTTTTGGTCTGGAATTTTAATTCTTTTTTTCTTTTTGTTTTGTTTTGTTTGTTTTATTTTTTTGAGATGGGGTCTCACTCTGTGATGACCAGGCCGGAGTGCAGTAGTGCAATCTTGGCTCACTGCAACCTCTGCCTCCCTGGTTCAAGCGATTTTCCCACCACAGCCTCCCAAGAAGCTGGAATTACAGGTGCCCACCACCACGCCTGGCTAATTTTTATATTTTTAGTAGAGACGGTGTTTCACCATGTTAGCCATGCAGGTCTCAAACTCCTGACCTCAAGTGATCTGCCCACCTCAACCCCCCAAAGTGTTGGGATTACAGATGTGAGCCACCATGCCCAGCCCTACTTATTTTTTTCAAACCCTATAATATTTATTCCTTACATTCATTAAATTTCATAAATCTGTAGATAGGTACCTTTAATGATCAGCCATTATCTCTACAGATATTACTTCTGTCTTCTTTCTTTCTGATTCTCCAATTACATGCTTGTTAGACCTTCTCATTCTATCTTCCATGTTTCTTAAACACCTTCCACATTTTCTGCCTTTATTTTTCTCTCTCTGCCACATTCTAGGTAGTTTCTTCTGACTTATCTTCTGTGTTATTAATTTTCTCTTCAACTTTTAAACTCATTCATTGAGTGTTGAATTTTGGCTCTTGAATTTTTTTTCCCTAAAAATTCACTCTGGTCCTTATTTAAACGTACTAAGTCACTTTTTGAAAATGTCTACTTTTTCTGTTATTTAAACATAGGAAATATTATTGTTTTATATTTTTATTCTGTTGATTTTTATAGTTGAAGTTCTCATGGGTCTGTTTCTGCTTTTGTTTCTTGTTCTCACTCATAGTACTTTATTTCCTGCTATGCTAGGTTATTTTTGACTCACTGTTTGTTGTCCTTAAATGATTGTTAGCAGGACTTCTTTAAGGCCTACGATGAAGGTGTGTCTTCACAGGAAAGATTTACATTTGCTTCTATTGGTTACCTAGAAGTAAGTGCTACCAAGCAGGTTAATCTTAAATTACATTCATAGCTTTCAGTGTTCCTTGCAAATTCTCATGAGGTGCAGTTTATGGTAGTAAATTATCAGTTTATGGTAATAAAAAAGCTCATACACACATATGCTGTGGTCAGTAGTTTGGGGTGTTTTTTTAATTTATTTTTTTGAGATGGAGTCTCGCTCTATTGCCCAGGCTGAAGTACAGTGGTGCGATCTTGGCTCACTGCAACCTCCACCTCCTGGGTTCAAGCTATTCTCCTGCCTCAGCCTGCCGAGTAACTGGGATTACAGGAGCATGCCACCATACCTGGCTATTTTTCTATATTTTTGGTAGAGATGGGATTTCACCATGTAGGCCATACTGGTTTTAAACTCCTGAACTCAAGTGACCCACCCACCTTGGCTTCCCAAAGTGCTGGGATTACAGGCATGAGCCACCCCACCTGGCCAGTTTGTTTGGGTTTTTTTTTTTTGTCATTTTTTGTTTGTTTGTTTTGAGACAGGGTCTCACTCCGTCACCCAGGTGGCTGGAGTGCAGTGGCACAATCATAGCTCACTGTAGCCTCCAAATCCTGGGTTTAAGCAATCCTCCCACTTCAGCCTCAGCCTCCAAAGTAGCTGAGACTACAGGCATGTGCCACCACCCCCAGCTACTTTTGTTTGTTTTTTAGTGGGGATGAGGTTGTGCCTTTTTTGCCCAGGCTCATCTGAAACTCCCAGCCTCAAGCAATCTACCTCAGCCTCTCAAAATACTGGGATTATAGGTGTGAGACACTATAGCCTCTGGTCCATTTTAAGAAGACTTCTTTGTAGTTCCCTTATGAGGGAATAAGCTAAAGATTTTTAAAGTATTTTATTCAGTATTTTTAGTTTTTTTCCTGCAGGAAAAATTAGTCCAAATAGCCTAATCTGTTTTATTACTGAAAATGAATTGCCCCACTTATTTTTTAGTAAGCTGAAAAATAAGAAATAACTCCATTTAAGGTTAGCAAGTTTCTGATACGTATTTCAGGCATATACCTCATTAAGATATCTTCAGCAAATTCCAGTATTTTTCCAGTGTCTTATTCATGAATATTTATTAGTTATGGAAAATAAAATATTTTAAAATTAAACTAAATTATTTATCTTCTTTGTGTAGGACTAACTTCTTCAGTGCTTACAGTGTGAGAAAAATGGCAAATATGAATAGTGATTCTAGGCATCTTGGCACCTCTAAGGTAGATCATAAAAGAGATCCTGGAC
This sequence comes from Theropithecus gelada, assembly GCF_003255815.1. Classification (NCBI taxonomy): domain Eukaryota; kingdom Metazoa; phylum Chordata; class Mammalia; order Primates; family Cercopithecidae; genus Theropithecus; species Theropithecus gelada. Next base: position 52,589,191 of record NC_037673.1, on the reverse strand, counting down.
CTATGAATATCCAGTTTGAGCCGTCAGATCTAAGATCCAAAAGGTAAGCATTTAAAATAAAACACTTATTTCATAATTAGAGTCTTTAATGATTAAAATACATCTAATTATAACCAAACATGTATAGATTTGATTATAAAATATCTGATTTCTTACAGGATTTGTGTGTGTACATGTGGAGAGAAGTAAATAGGAATACTATATACTGGTTTATATTTGATTTTTTTTTTTTCCCCACTAAACTCAACATCTCTGTTGGGGGAGGGGTTGTGGTAACTTTACAAAGTAAGATACGTTAATATAATTCGTTTAACAAATATGTATTGATTACCCGCTTTGTGCAAGGTAATATGCTAAGTGCTCAAGGTAGAAGAGTAAAAGTAGTAGAAAATCTTTACCTTCATCGAGGTAAAATTTCAGAAGATGGTTTAAAATAATTTGAGTTTAAATTTTATTTCATTGTATACCTGTAAAACCCAAAAGAATCCATGAAAAAATTATAAACAGTAAGAGAATTCAATAAAGTAGCTGCTTACAAAACAGGCAAAAATAAATAGACTGCCAATGAGAAAATGGAAGAAAAAATAAAATACATAGAAATGGTCTTATCATGAATGTGTAAAATCTACATGAGAGAAACTAAAATGCTTCTGATGTAAAATGAGATTTAGAGTATTTCATAAAATCTGAGATGCTACTGATTATAAATTGCATTTTAAAAAAAATTTAACACTAAGGAAAACTGCTGCCCATACCTCTGATGCAATAACCTCTTAGGACTTAGAGTTTTTGTTTTGTATTTACTGAAAGAACTCTTGGGCCATGCACGGTGTCTCATGCCTGTAATCCCAACACTTTGGGAGGCTGAGGTGGGTGGATCACTTGAGACCAAGAGTTCAAGACTAGCCTGGCCAACATGGCAAAACCCCGTATCTGCTAAAAGTGCAAAAATTAGCTGGGTGTGGTGGTGCACACCTGTAATCCCAGCTATTTGGGAGACTGAGGCATGATAATCACTTGAACCTGAGAGGCAGAGGTTGTAGTGAGCCAAGATCGTACCACTGCACTCCAGCCTGGTAACAGAGCAAGACTCTGTCAGGAAAGGAAAGGGGAAAGGGAAAAGGGAGAACTTTTGGACTTATGTGATATTTTATCCTATATTTCTTATGCAGTTATAAAAATGAAAATAGAAACAAAGTATATTGATTAAGGTATTACACCTCACATTTAGAATATGATTCTTCTGAATTATTTTTTGATGTAAAGTCATCAAAATAGGTGTTTTCCCCACATACACACAGAATTGTCCTTAGTGCCATTAAGAACCCTGGTGCTGTAACATTTCCTGAAAAGATTTTCTTCCAGGTCATTGACATTTAAGTTCTGATGCTTGCACTTTCCTGATCTTACCAGAAGATGTCACAAAAGGTTTTCTAACAACAACATGACCCATCTATCTTCCTCAAATGGTCTTTTAATGGTTTGTCTAACGTGACCAGGGATGGCAGTTACCTGTCATGCCATCAGGAATAACTACTATTATATTGTCACTTGCTGACAGTGATTTTTTTTTTTTTTTTTTTTTTTTTGAGACAGAGTCTTGCTCTGTAGCCTGCACTGTAATGTGGTGCAATCATGGCTTGCTGTAGCCTTGATCTCCTGGGCTCAAACAATCCTTCCACTTCAGCCTCCTGAGTAGCTGGGACTACAGGTGGGTACCACTGTGCCCAGCTAATTTTTTAGAAATTTTATTTTGTAGAGCTGGGTGCGGTGGCTCAAGCCTGTAATCCCAGCACTTTGGGAGGCCGAGACGGGCGGATCACGAGGTCAGGAGATCGAGACCATCCTGGCTAACACGGTGAAACCCCGTCTCTACTAAAAATACAAAAACCTAGCCGGGCGAAGTGGCGGGCGCCTGTAGTCCCAGCTACTCGGGAGGCTGAGGCAGGAGAATGGCCTAAACCCGGGAGGCGGAGCTTGCAGTGAACTGAGACCCCGCCACTGTACTCCAGCCTGGGCGGCAGAGCGAGACTCTGTCTCAAAAAAAAAAAAGAAAAAAAGAAATTTTATTTTGTAGAGAAGGGGTCTTGCTATGTTACCGGGGTGGTCTTGAACTCCTGGGCTCAAGCAATTTGTCCATCTTAGCTTCCCAAGTAGCTGGGACTACAGGCGCGCACCACTGCACCAGGCTAATTTTTACATTTATTTTTTGCGGACATGGCGTCTCACTTCATTGACTGGGCTGGTCTTGAACTCGTGGGCTCAAGCAAGCCTCCCACCTTAGCCTCCCAAAGTGTTCGGATTACAGGTGTGAGTCACCACGCCTGACTCTGGCAGTGATGAAAAGGTGTTCTAGATTATGAGATTCATCCTTACTTAGAAGTGTTTAAATGTGTATATTAGAATCAGTAAAATATGATGTAATAAAAATAATAAAATGAGGCATATTCTGCTCTCATTGGGAAGACTCTGAAGATGTCATAGTCTTCAAATTTTCATCCATAAATTTAATGTGATTTTCCCCCTAAAATGCCAGCAGCCTATTCCAAAGTTTATATGGATCAGTAATTTCACTTCTAAGCATTAATTCACTTTGTCAAAAATGATATGTGCACAAGGTAGTGTAATGCAGTATTTTTCATAATAGTAAAGATTAAAAGCAATCAAAATTTCTTTTCTTACAGGATTGGATAAATAAGTTGTGGCACATTTATACAATGGAATATTTTTCCTCTATTAAAAAGAAGGAGGTGGCTTTATTACATGTCAAAATGGAACAAGTCTTCAACATATTTTGTTAAGTGAAAAACTGAAGTAGAGAGCAGTATGTATAGCATGCCACCATTTGGGTAAAAATAAATTAATATAATATGTATAAATGAAATTTTGAGTAGTAAATAGGAAACTGTAAGATGGTTGCCCCCTCAGAGGGAAACTGAGTGCTTTAGGCGGGATGGTGTGGCAGATACTGTAAGGTAGACACCCAATAATTGTTCAGCAACCCTACCTATTCGTTAATGTCAACAGAATCCTTATTTTTTTGAGTCACAATGGGTCTTCATCCAAGAGATGAAAGATGGTTGGTTTAAGCTAATCTTGATAATCCTGTTTTCATTCCCACATACTTAATTTTTCAGTGTTTCTTGCAACTAGAGGTGGAAATGTGAAATTTATCACATGAGAAATTTATCATTGTCATTTATAGTGGCCATCGGAAAAGATAATGAAATAAAAATTTCGATTCTTATATATTCCAATGTCAGTAAATATAAGCACTAATGAATGCTGACTTGAATGCTCAGGGTTTTCTTGAAACTTCTAAATTCTATGATAAATAATTGACCACTGTGACAACAGAACATAAGTCATTAAAGTGCATTCCATTACAGTAAGTTGGCAGGAGTTCAAACAGTTCTCCGTAAATTTGTTCGACTGGGTAGATTAAATGGCAAAATATTTTCTATAATGAAACTTGTTGAAATGAGAGGGAATCAGCTATTTACAATCATGGCATAACTACCTAGGTAAGCATGTTTTAAGAAAGGCAAATACAGAGACTTAGCAGTACTAAATGCTAATTTGCTTGTGGAATAATTTGTTTAGGAAAACAAACTAATGAAAAAAATGTGAGCACCTTAAAACATTGTTATTTTTGTTAAAATATGGATTACTTCACGTTACATATATAAATAAAACTCATCTACACTGAGGGAAAATTATCTTCCATTTGAAGAACCAGATTAGGACAACTATTTCCAAAACTGTAGTCATTTTAGAGTTACCTTATGACTTTGGCAATATCTTCAGTAGTACCTGTATGATATAAGTGAATGTTTCTTCAAAAATCTACTTTTTAAAATTAGGGTTAATTTAGCCTCAACACAGATTTGTAAAACGATGGATTTGAAGTGTTGTTTATGCTTTTTTTCTAATACACATTGCATTAAATACGAACTAGTTTAAATACCCTTTATTCTTATGCTACTTACAATCATTTTACATACTACCATACTTTGAGAAACTGTCTTTGGCTGTCAGAGTATGTCAAGTATATATTTAGATTACTTATCCTCAGTTTAGCTTGTGGTTTTATATCTCTTCCACTAGGTGGCAATAAAATCACATAATTTTAATAACTGCTTTGGACTGAAAGTATGATGGTTCTGCTTATCCTTTTAGTGGAACTGGGGTGTAACTAAACTTACGTGGAGGAAGAAGCTTGTTGTTACAGAGGAACAATATATGTCAAATCATTTGGGGTCTTTTTCAAACTATGCAGGCCTACTTTTTATTCTGCATACCTCCCCTCCCCCACCAATTTTCCCCCTGGTTTGGGGTGGAATAAGGAATGTGAGTGGAGGGACAGAAAGGTTTAGAAGTCTCCTATCCTAATATATGTGCTACATTCCATTAGCAAGCACCAGTCTAAGAGGTTATTTTCCTGTTTTTCCCAGACTTTCTGGTAGCCAAAGATAGAACCTGATTTTCAGTATTGCTTGATATTGCTGCATATTCAGGATTGCTGCTGCTCTCAGACTATGCCCTGGGGAAGTTGACCATCCAGTTAGCCTACACACAGATTGTGAAATAGTTAATTTGTTTTTGAGCTTCTCCTGTTTTTCAGTCTTCTCTATCTCTGTTTCCTCTTCTTCCATTTTCCCCAGGGCCTAGGGATTTCATATCCTTCTCTTTATGCCCAGTATTACCCAGGGCAGGAATTCACTCAGACTTAACCCCTTAGGCAATTCTTTGTAAACCATATTTTTCTTCTGGCCCTTATTCACCAATACTTATCTGTCCTATTCCTGCCAGGGTTCTGTTGTCAGCTTTGTATTGTAATGGAAAACAATTGGATGTATCAGAGACCTAGTCTATTACATTTCCATGGCTATTTGCATTTTAACATGGAGAATCCGGTAAATATGAAATCCTAACCAAAAGTTTCAAGATTTTTCTAACTGAGAACATTTCAGGTGTTCTGATAAGCCAGTGGATACAGGCAGCATCCCTACTGCCCTTCAAACAACCTAGGTATGCTGCGGCACTCTTTTTTAGAATGTCTTCTAGTGTGTACATCTGTAAATTGGTCTTTCTGTCTCACCTGTCACTAATACTGTCACTGTAGAGCAGCCTAAATTGACTCTTTTTGGTAATTGAGGTCTTAGGAGAGAGGAAGAAGGAAAAATGTATAAGGACAAAGAATTTGAGAGAATAAAAGGATTCTGATGGGATTGGAAATAAGACCCAGTCTAACACGTTTATATTTAGATTTAAGACATCTCTAACTCCACATCTCAGATTGTCCTCTTAGCACTTAACAAAAAGACAGTTCCTTTGGGGAATCTAGTACATCTAGTAAAAGGATATTTACTAAGGCAAAGTGAAGAGTTTATCTATTAATAGGTAAGGGTAGATAGATGCTGGCCCAGTGACAGTGATTGGAAGTAATTGAGGCTTGGTGGTTTCATAGCTGGGATTATACAGATGTTCAACAAAAGACAGAAAAGTAGTTTTCCCAGGAAGGGTGGTTTCTAGAGCCGCATAAATTATATTTTGAGGAACTTGACATCAGTGTTAAACAGATAGACTAGGACCTTGGTCATTCATCAGTGGCTAGTGCTGATGGCCAACTTGCTAGTTGTATTACTTTTATACCCTTCTCCATCCTCTTTCCCTTCCATTCTCTCACACTTGGGCCCCCCTCTCTTCTCTCCAACTTTCCACTGTTACTTTTCCTCAAAGGAACTGTCTAAACACTTGAAGAGTGTTTAGCAAATCCTGACCTTAGAGTCAGGGATGCCTTAAATCTAAATACAGGCAAGACACAGTGGCTTACACCTGTAATCCCAGCACTTTGGGAGGCTGAGGCAGGTGGATTGCTTGAGGCCAGAAGTTTGAGACCAGCCTGGGCAACATAGCGAGACCTATGCAAAACTTAGCAAATCTCTACAAAAAAAAAAAAAAAAAAATCTAAATACAAACTTTGTTAGACTGGGATCTTATTCCTAGTCCCATTAGAATCCTTTTTTTCCTTCATATTCATTGTCCTTATATATTTTTCTTTCTTCCTCTCTTTTCAGATAGTTTTGTTTACTTAATTGCCCTTTTGTATCCATAACTGCTTGCCTAAGTGGCTTCTTTCTTTCCTAGATCATTCTGTTCTAATTGATTTTACTATTTGTTTACTTGCCTGGAAGCTGGTCTTGCTTTATCATCTTTTCTCCTTCTCTCATTATTATTATGATGCTCCTCCACTTATTTTGGGGCGTTCCTGATAAACCCATGTAAGCCAAAATATCCTAAGTTGAAAATGCATTTAATACCCAGATAAAACCATCATAAAGTAAAAAAATCTTAAGTTGAACTGCTGTAAGTTGGGGACTGTATTAGAGAAGCCTGAAGAAAGAGGGAGCCTCATTGGGTTTGACTGGTACTCTTTAGGGCCAAATCAAAAGTGTGGGTTTTTTGGAGGAAATAATATGAAGGGTTGGGCTAGCATTGTTCTCTGTTTGCTCAATATTGTAACACATCCAATATTGTAACACATATATAGTTAGTCAAAAGCGTTTTAGTACAATAGTATAATCATACTGTAAAAGCAGTGAAACCAATTGCAAGTATATAACAAGAGATTTGAAACTTCTTTTAACAAACAGACTTAAAACCAAATATTATTGAATTGATGGAGGCACATGAAAAGCAAGGGTCTTGTTACAGCTCAGTGACTGACTACAGGCCAAATATAAGGAATTTGTGTAAAAATTACACATGGAGATTATGCATCTTTGGCTTGCCTGATATTTTTTTTAGTCTCATTCTGAAATTGTTCCCGAAGTCTATTGCTTTTTTATGCCTTCTTTTAATATTTCTTCTTTCAATCTGTTCTCTCTTCCCTTGTCACAAGATACTTTTTCCAAGTTCTCTTAAGTATTAGAAGATAAATGAATGCCTCAACATTTTAAGTTAGGAGATATGTTTTCTATAAAATAATATTGGGAATTGTTTTGGTGCTATACTTATAAAAAGGCCTGGTTCATTTGCAAGAACATCATGCTTCCTTATTTTTTCTACCTCAGTAGTTTATAGTTTGTCTTGGTATATTATCACTACTTCAACTAAGGTTATTTTTATCTTTGTTTACTGTATACAGATCTGACCTGATATTACTTATTCTAACACTAGCTTTTTAAAATAACAGTAGTTTTTATTTATGTCTATCAAAACTTCTGCTTTTTTATTTACCTATACTTCATATACAGAATGGCTTCTAGTTTTACTTCTCTTAAATTGTCTTATTAATTTCAAATAGAGGCAAGCATTGGTCTTCTTTATTATGTCTTTGAGTGTAGCTATGCCTGGGAATTTACATATTAAAATACAATTTCATTATGTTACTTTCATTTGTTTCTCTTTTATATTATAGTAGGAGTTATTTTTATTTTTTAATAATTATGCCTCTAGGTAGTTATGTATTTTCTATTTTATTAAGGCTAGTAAATGGGGTATTAAAAATAATTGCTTAAAGAGGTCATGCCCTCGGGCCGGGCATGGTGGCTCACACCTGTAATCCCAGCACTTTGGGAGGCAGAGGCAGGCAGATCACGAGGTCAGAAGATCAAGACTATCCTGGCTAACACGGTGAAACCCCGTCTCTACTAAAAATACAAAAAAATTAGCCAGGCGTGGTGGCAGGCGCCTGTAGTCCCAGCTACTCAGGAGGCTGAGGCAGGAGAATGGCGGGAACCTGGGAGGCAGAGCTTGCAGTGAGCTAAGATCGGGTCACTGCACTCCAGCCTGGGTAACAGAGAGAGACTCTGTCTCAAAAAAAAAAAAAAAAGGAGATCATACCCTCATTCATACATTGCTGGTGGGATTGAAACATGGTACAAAGACAAGGATGCCCTCCCTCACTACTCCTATTCAACATGGTATGGAAGTTCTGGCCAGAGCAATCAGGCAAGAGAAAGAAATAAAGGTCATTCAAATAGGAAGAGAGGAAGTCAAACTATCCCTGTTTGCAGATGACATGATCCTATATCTAAAAAACCCTATCATCTCAGCCCAAAAGCTTCTTAAGCTGATAAGCAACTTCAACAAAGTCTCAGGATACAAAATCAATGTGCAAAAATTGCTAATATTCCTATACACCAACAACAGTCAAGCCAAGAGCCAAATCTCGAATGAACTCCCATTCACAGTTGCTACAAAAAAATACAATACCAGCCGGTGCAGTGGCTCACGCCTGTAATCCCAGCACTTTGGGAAACCAAGGCGGGCAGATCACAAGGTCAGGAGATTGAGACCATCCTGGCTAACATAGTGAAACATCGTCTCTGCTAAAAATATAAAAAATTAGCCGGACATGGTGGCACGCACCTCTAGTACCAGCTACTCAAGAGGCTGAGGCAGGAGAATCACTTGAACCCAAGAGGTGGAGGTTGCAGTGAGCCAAGATCATGCCACTGCACTCCAGCCTGGGCGACAGTGAGACTCCATCTCAAAATAATAAAATAAAATAAAATAAAATACCTAGGAATACAGCTAACAAGGGAAGTGAAAGATCTCTACAAGGAGAACTACAAACCACTGCTCAAAGAAATCAGAGATGACACAAATGGAAAAGCATTCCATGCTCATAGATAGGAAGAACCAATATCATTAAAATGGTCATACTGTCCAAAGCAATTTATGGATTCAATGCTATTTCCATTAAACTATCATTGACATTCTTCACAGAACTAGAAAAAACTTTTAAAAATACATATGGAGCCAAAAAAGAGCCCAAATAGCCAAGGCAGTCTTAAGCAAAAAAAAAAAAAAAAAAAAAAACAAAGCTGGAGGCATCATGCTATCCAACTTCAAATTATATTACAGGAGTACAGTAACTAAAACAGCATGGTACTGATATAAGAACAGACACATAGACCAATGGAACAGGATAGAGAACCCAGAAATAAGACCATACACCTACAACTATGTGATCTTCAACAAACCTGACAAAAACAAGCAATGGGGAAATATTCCCTATTGAATAAATGGTGCTGGGATAACTGAGTAGCCATTGACAGAAAATTGAAACTGGACCCTTTCCTTAACCATATACAAAAATTAAGATGGATTAAAGACTTAAATATAAAACCTAAAACTATAAAAACCCTGGAAGACAACCTAGGCAGTACCTTTCAGGACATAGGCACAGGCAAAGATTTCATGACAAAGATGCCAAAAAAATTGCCAAGAAGCAAAAATTGACAAATGGGACCTAATGAAACTAGAGCTTCTGCACAGCAAAAGAAACTATCAATAGAGTAAACAGACAACCTACAGAGTGGAAGAAAACTATATATCTGACAAAGGTCTAATAGCCAGCAACTATAAGGAACTTAAACAAATTTACAAGAAAAAACAACCCCATTAAAAAGTGGGCAAAGAAATGAATAGGCAGACACTTCTGAAAAGAAGACATATATGCAGCCAACAAGCATATAAAAAAAGTTCAACATCACTAATCATTAGAGAAATGCAAATCAAAACCACAATGAGATACCATCTCACACCACTCAGAATGGTTATTATTAAAAAGGTAAAAGGAACAGATGCCGGTGAGGTTCTTTAGAAAAAGGAAGGCTTATACATTGTTGGTGGGAGTGTAAATTAGTTGAGCCATTACGGAAGATAGTGTGGCGATTCCTCAAAGACCTGAAGACAGAAATACCATTCGACCCAGCAATCCCATTACTGGGTATATACCCAACGCAATATAAATAGTTATATTATAAAGATATGTGTACACATACATTCACTGCAACACTATTTACAGTAGCAAAGACATGGAATCAACCAAAAGGCCCCTCAATGATAGACTGGATAAAGAAAATGTGATACATATATACCATTCAACGCTATGCAGCCATAAAAAAGAATGAGATCATGTCCTTTGCAGGGACATGGATGAAGCTAGAGGCTGTTACCCTTAGCAAACCGACAGAGGAAGAGAAAACCAAATACCACATGTACTCAGTTACAAGTGGGAGCTAAATATTAAGAACACATGGACACATAGAGGGGAACAACACACACTGGGGCTTATGGGAGGGTGGAGGGTGGGAGGAGGGAGAGGATCAGGAAAAATAGCTGATGGATACTAGGCTTAATGCCTGGGTGATGAAATAATCTGTACAACAAACCCCCATCACACATGTTTGCCTATGTACATAGGCACATCCTGCACGTGTACCCCTGAACTTAAAAGTTAAAAAAAAAAAAAATGGTACAGCCATTTTTGAAAACAGTTTGATAGCTCCTCAGAATGTTAAATACAGAGCTATCATATGACCTAGCAGTTCTACTTCTGGGTATCTTTCCAGAGAATTAAAAACATATGTCTACGCAAATACTTGTAAACAAATGTTCCTAACATTCATAATGGTCAAAGTGGAAACAACTCAAATGTCCATCAACTGATAAACAACAATATGTATCAACCTGAAGACATTATGCTGTGTGAAAGAAGCCACACAAGACTACATATTGTATGATTCCATTTATATAAACTTTCTAAATTCGGTAAAGTCATAGAAACAGAAAGCAGATTAATAGTTTCCAGGGACTGGGGAAAGGGGAAAATGGAGTCTGGGACTTCTTTTGGGATGGTAAAAATGTTCTAAAATGGATTATGGTGATGGCTGTACAGTCATCAATCTGTGAATGACAGATTAAGGAATTTGGGCTGACCAAGTTGTTGAGAATAACTAGAAAAGCTGACAAAATGTTTTTAAAAATATGCTTGAAGACATATGACAACTAATAAGACAATGTAGAATACCAAGGTCTAAATCAGGAAGAAGACAAAGCCAGAAAGGAGAGCCCAGCGTTTCCTCAAGAATATCTGCCAATTCCAGTTTATTAGCTGAGAGGCTTAAAATAGAGCCTTTGGCCAGGCGTGGTGGCTCACATCTGTAATCCCAGCACCTTGGGAGGCTGAGGCAGGTGAATAATCTGAGGTCAGGAGTTCGAGACCAGTCTGGCCAACATGGTGAAACCCTGTCTCTACTAAAAATACAAAACTTAGCTGGGCGTGGTGGCAGGCACCTGTAATCCCAGCTACTCAGGAGGCTGAGGTAGGAGAATTGCTTGAACCTCGGAGGTAGAGACTGCAGTGAGCTGAGATCTCACCACTGCACTCCAGCCTGGGTGACAGAGCGAGACTCCATCTCAGAAAAGCAAACAAACAAAACAACAACAACAACAAAAACCAGAGCCTTTGCCAGCCTACAGGGCTAGAGGAAGAAAATTTGGATTCCAGGGCCCACTAAGACAGACTTCAAATAAACTTTAGGTTGGAAGCCCAAAGGGCTATAGCCTAGAAATGTGAGTGAATTTGAAATAGAATGACCTTCTTTCAGGAACCAAAGGCCAACTTCAACTCATCTCAATTCCCTAAACTGGGTTAAGGTGATCTAGGATTGCTCCTGTCTCAAACTGACTTCCCAAAGCCAATATAAACTCTTTCTAAAGAAAATATCTTAGGTTTCAAGTCATTCATACAGTTTTTTATATAGAATGTCAGGAACTTGCTAAAAACTTGCCAAGCATAAGAGAAACCAGGACAAGATGATTGGAAATTAAGAGACTCAATACACAATAGAAAGAGACTCACAGGTGATCCAGATAATGGAGTTATCAGGAACAGACTTTTAAAGAACTGTCTTTAACATGTTCAAGGAAATTAAAATAAGAGAATTTGGCAGTGACTAGAAATAAATATGAAAAAAAAAATAAATTTGTGGAAAATGTTTTTTTTTTTGAAGAATCAAATAGAAATTCTGTAATTACAGTACCCAAATTAAGAAATCAGTGACAATAATGAGTGTTAACTAGAATGTGGAACAATGGGAATGCTCATATAGTACTAGAGTAAGTATCAGTTGAGTCATTTTGGAAATGAGTTTGTAATTATCTGCTACCATTGAGTATACACCGAGTTTATAATCAGTAAAAATGTATGCACATTGCACAAAGGTCCCTTTGTAAGGGACATGTAAGAGAATATAAATTAGAATTGATTTATAAGAGCTCCAAAGAAACCCAGATATCCCTCACAGGAATGGATAAGTAAATTGTTGTGTTTTTATATAATGGAATGTTATATAGCTATGAACATGAACAGATTATAGCTACATTCAGAATATGGGTGAATGCCACAAAGATAATGTTGGCAAAAGAAGCCAGACAGAAAAATATATATCGTATTATTCTACTTTATGAGAAGTTCGAAAGCAAATGAAACTAATTTCATACATGTGTGCACATATATGTGTCTAGAAAATGCACTAAAATGTTAACAGTGGTTATTTCTGATAGGTGATTTTATTTTCTTCAATAACTTCTTGATTATCTTAAATGTACACAATGTGCTACATTTCTAATGAGAACAAAGTTATTCCGAAAATAAGGCATTCCTATAACTTAGGATAAAAATGGTATATACAAAATGAAAAACTCATTTTCTTAAAACCTTGTTTAAATTACCTTGGTAGTCTCAACTACTCAGGAGGCTAAAGCAAGAGGATTCCTTGAGCCGAGGAGTTTGAGGCCACAGTGCACTATGATCATGCCTGTGAATAGCCACTGCACTCCAACCTGGGCAACATCATGAGAACTCATCTGTAAAACAAACCAAAAAATCTTTTGGTATATTTACTGTATTTACTCCTAGCCTTCTTTTCTATGATGTTTTTAGATGAGATCACATAGTATATATAATTTATCGTGCTGCCTTTTCATTTTAAATTTATATTACATGCTATCGTTACTTCTGCCAGTTATTCCCTAGTTGTCTGTCTGCCAGCCTCCTTCCCTCTCTTCTCTTCTTCCCCACCTCCCTGCCATTTTTCTTCCCTCCCTCCCTCCCTCTTTTCCTCTTCTGCCTGCCTTCCTTCCTTCTTCTATTTTGTCAACAAACATTCATTATGTTCCTTCTGTTTGCCAGACACTTTACTCAAACACAGCTCCACCCTCCAGTGGGGGAGGTGGATACCTAGCGAAAAATAAGGGGTGATAAATACTTGATTTTATATGTATAAACACACACATGTTTGTTTGTTTTTGAGGCATGGCCTCCCTTTATTGCCCATGCTGGAGTACAATGGCACGATCATAGCACCTTGTCACTTTGAACTCCTGGGCTCAAGCAGTCCTCCTTCCTCAGCCTCCCTAGAGGCATGCCTGGCTGCTTTTACTATTTTTTGTAGAGAAAGGGCCTTGCCGTGTTCCCCAAGCTGGTCTTGAACTCCTGGCCTCAATCAGTCCTCATGTTGGGATCACAAGCGTGAGCCACCACACCCAGTCTATATATGTATATATTTAGAACTCATTTTTCATTAGGAAAAACATGAATTGAACACATCCTGTACTAGCATTACCAAGAATCCTGCGGATCATACTCCTGTGAGTGACTGTGTTATAGGTTCTGGTTGTACCAGGAGTGGAATGAGGCCATATGTAATATTGATGACCAGGTGCCTTGGGAAGGTTTCTGTGCAGGTGCTGCTCTGTGCAAGAACATTTATTGTAGTTGTTTTGGCTGAGGTTTGTTGGTTTGGCTTTTGTTTTTAAATGTGAGAGGTAGATTTTGCAAGGGATTAAGCTGAATGAGACCTAGGGACATCTGGTTATAAATATTACTAAAGGAAAAACCTATTCAGATGCTCCCTGGCATGGATCTGTTAAGGGCATGTAGGTTCCTCCCTCAGTCATCTCCTTTGCCCGTCAAGGAGGAGAGTAGAAGGCTCTCTTCCAGATCTGTGTCCTTAAGGGGGCCTTAAGATGGTCTAGGACAAGAGTTGGCAAATTTTTTTCTATAAAGGACACATTAGTAAATACTTTAGGCTTTGTAGGCATATGGACTCAACTTTGCCACTGTGGAGTGGAAGTAGCCATAGTCGAAACATAAATGCATGGGCCTGCCTGTGTTCCAGTAAAAATTTTATTTACGAAAACAGGACATTTATGAAAACAGGACATGGGCTTGGATTTTTTTTATCAGGCCATAGTGTACCAACCCCTGGTCTGCACAGAAGGACTCTAATGTCAGCAACCATAGGGACTTGTACTTCGTACTGCTGTGACACCCATAGGGATACCTCTTGCCTTGTTTCTGGGGAAGTTAATAAAAAGGTCAGGCACCTTAATTTCAGTCTACCCACACAACTCTAATAAAAATGTTCTGATCAATATGGCTCTTTGGACAACAAAACAGCAAAACAGTCCCTAGCCTCTCCTAAACACTGAAGCAAACCTGCAGTCCTTTGGCAAGGTCATCCAAAGATTTTAACTGCCATAAACCATAGGGCTGGAGATTGAAGCTAAGAATGATAGGGGAAAGTACTGGCTTTCAAACAGCAGTAAAAAGTTGTATGGTAAAAATTGTCCTTAAGACTCACTGAAATGCCGAAGAAGAAATTTGTTTTACAAGCACTCTTCCATATTAGGAATTCTTTCTAAATATCATCTTAAATTTAAATATACATAATTTAAGTGTTTTAATATTAAGATATTTACATTTTTAATTAAATGCTGTGATTAGCAACTTTCTACATAATTTTATATCATATTTTGATTTCTTTCTAATAGAATCTCAAAGTTATAACTATTATAACGAAGGGTATGAACACAATTAAGGTTCATAATACATATAGCAAATTGCTTTCTAGAAAGATTGTGCCAACTTATGCTTCTACTAGCAATGTGTGAAAGTTCTTATTTCAGCATATACTTTCTAGCACTACTTTTTTCTTTTTTTCCTAAAATATCTCATATTTAGTTGTAAAACTTTCCTATAGATAAAAATTAGTTGATAGGAGCCAGTTGGCAGGGCAGGTTTCACTTTGAGCTCTTGCCTTTATCTGTTCTGTTATTCTGGGATTGATCTGCAGAATGTGACTAGCAATAGATTCTGATCAGGCTACTACAATACTTGCCATCTGGATTGAAAATACAGCCATCATCTTTTGAATGACCAGTTTGTGTAAACCATTTGTTGATAGTGTCTTTCCAGTGGTAAAGCAGAATTTCTCTTTGTCTGTTTACCTTTCTTGAGAGCCATGATGAGGATTTCTAAGGCTTGATGCATAGAATCCTTTCCTTAAGTGCCTTAGTCCATTTGGTGCTGCTGTAAGGAATACTTGAGACTGGGTAATTTATAAAGAACAGAAATTTATTTCTCACAATTCTGGAGGCTGAGAAGTCTGAGATCAAGGCACTGGCATTTGATCTGACACAGGCCTTGTTGCTGTGTCATCCATGGCAGAAGAGCTGAAGAATAAGCTAGCCAAATGCTATGCTAAGCCTCTTTTGTAAGGGCCTTAACTAGGGAGGAATCCTCCCAGCCTAATCACCTCCTAAAGGCCCCACCTCTGAACATCATCACATTGGCAATGCCTGAATTTTGGAGGGAACACATTCAAACCTATAGCATTAAGATATGGGAAAGGAACAAGAAAGAGTCTGTTTTTCTTTGATGATCTGTTTAAAGAGTAGACGTGTTTTGTTTGAATCACATCCATGTACAGTTTTAAAACTAAGATGTCTCTCTCTCTCTCTCTCTCTATATATATATATAGTGAAACCTTTGCCTTCTTTCATTGTCTTTCTAGTTTTTAAGGATAGGAAATTTTAGTTAAAATGCTAACCTAGCATTTTTCTTATTCCCCACTTTTATTTCTCCCGTGGGGAATTGGGTTATGAAACTAAAAATTTTACTAATTTTCCAGAAATTGTTCTGGTGGGTTTGTATAAGGAGAGTAATAACTGGCATGGCATTGCAGTTACTCTTTATTTATAATTAAGACATGCTCTTTATTTCAAAATATTAAGTTAATAATACTCTTAACTTATTGCACTTAAGTAGATTGAGACAATTTGTGAGTTATTTTGACATCCTAATAAAGTGGATAAAAGGAGAAGCTGCTTGGAAAACTTTCTCACTTGGGAATTTTTTCCACATTCCTAATTTTCCTTTGTGGAATGTCACTCACCATTTCCCATTTGGAACTGCTCTTTCTAGATAGAAGATGGAATGGAGTGGTTGTGGTGGTGGTGGTGGTATTATTGTTTACATCAAGATAGAGAAAAATGGAAGCATCTTAACTTGGTTAAATGTTTCTGTTGTTTATATAATTCTTTACGCCTCATTCCAGTGTTGCTGCTATTTAAAAAAAAAAAAAAAAAAAAAAAAAACTCAAAACTTGCATTTCTTTTACCGATCATTTTGTAGACATAAAAATAAGAGATTCTTAGCACAGTAGAATTTTAAAAAATTATTGGAGTTTTTTAAAACCAAAATTTAAGAACATAAATTGCAGGCCGGGGATGGTGGCTCACGCCTGTAATCCCAGCACTTCGGGAGACTGAGACAGGTAGATCATGAGGTCAGGAGATCGAAACCATCCTGGCTAACACAGTGAAACCCCATCTCTACTAAAAAATACAAAAAATTAGCCGGGCGCAGTGGCGGGCGCCTGTAGTCCCAGCCACGCGAGAGACTGAGGCAGGAGAATGGCATGAACCCGGGAGGCGGAGCTTGCAGTGAGCCGAGATCGCGCCACTGCACTCCAGCCTGGGCGACGGAGCGAGACTCCATCTCAAAAAAAAAAAAAAAAAAAAAATGTTGGCTGGGCGCGGTGGCTCAAGCCTGTAATCCCAGCACTTTGGGAGGCCGAGACGGGCGGATCACGAGGTCAGGAGATCGAAACCATCTTGGCTAACATGGTGAAACCCTGTCTCTACTAAAAAATACAAAAAACTAGCCGGGCGAGGTGGCGGGCGCCTGTAGTCCCAGCTACTCGGGAGGCTGAGGCAGGAGAATGGCGTGAACCCGGGAGGCGGAGCTTGCAGTGAGCTGAGATCCGGCCACTGCACTCCAGCCTGGGCGACAGAGCGAGACTCCCGTCTCAAAAAAATTAAAAAAAAAAAAAACATAAATTGCATTGAAAAGAATTTTGAAATTTATTTTCAGCAGAATCTATAATAAAATATATGGGCCTGAGAAGTAATTTTCAGGTCAAGTTCTTTGTCTATATGTTGTTGATGAAGTTGTTTACTTTCAACTAAGTAACAGTTTGGAATTCTAAAACAGAGAACTCATAATCTTCAACCAAGTGTTTATTAACATCTGCTTTTTTCAAAAGCTTTTTCACTCTGCCACTTGGTTAAAAAAAATAACAATCCTAAAAAAATGAGACTGCATATGTGTGTGTGCATGCACATATTCATTTGCAAATTATGTACATGTACTTCTATAGTTACATATTATATACTCTATAAAACAAATTTTTAATTATTAGAAAGATATAATCAATCTTGATAAAATTAACTTGGAATTTGATTTATTGGCAGTATAGACAATTTTTTGTTTTCACTTTAACATTGTCTTTATTATTTAATACTTTGTCACACAGTAATTTAAACTGATTCAAAGTTTATTCCAGGCCAGGCACAGTGGCTCATGCCTGTAATCTCAACATTTTGGGAGGCTAGGGTAGGAGGATTACTTGAGGCCAGGAGTTAAGATCAACCTGGGCAATATAGCAAGACTTCATCTCTACAAAAAATAAAAAAAAAAACTTAATCAGGCATGGTGGCACATGCCTGTAGTCCCAGCTACTTGCTACTTGGGAGGCTGAGGCAAGAGGATCACTTGAGCCCAGAAGTTCAAGGTAATAGCCAATGACCACACCGCCACTGCACTCCAACCTGGGTGACAGAGCAAGACCCTGTCTCAAAAAAAAAAGGAAAAACCAAAGTTCATTTCAGTCTCATCCAACAATTACATGTGATGTTTTTTGTTGAAATTTGCATGATGAATTTTCATCCTCCATAATATTCAATTCTTACATTTAGTGATTGCAGTACTAGTTTGTATATTTAGTATTCCATGCTATTTTTAAGCTGAAAATACTAGTGTTTTCATTGGTTTAATACTGTTAATTTAGAAACAACCAGTAATTGGCTGGGCACGGTGGCTCACGCCTATAATCCCAGCACTTTGGGAGGCCAAGGCGGGTGGCACACTTGAGGTCAGGAGCTTGAGACCAGCTTGGCCAACATAGTGAAACTTTGTCTCTACTAAAAATACAAAATTAGCTGGGTGTGGTGGCATATGCCTGTAGTCCCAGCTACTCGGGAGACTGAGACAGGAGAATTGCTTAAACCCGGGAGGTGGAGGCTGCAGTGAGCCGAGATTGTGCCACTGCTCTCCATCCTGGGCAAGACAGAGCAAGATTCTGTCTAAAAAAGAAAAAAAACCAGTAACCTCGTTCACCTTTTGTGGGTTTCTGTCTAGTCTGAGTTTTTCTCTCTAGCCTGTCCCCTAAGCTCTTCTTTTCTACTTTTCTGCCTTCCCCTTCGTTTCTGACACCCTTCTAGCTCTACTTTACCACTCAGTTGTTCCAGCCACTACCCTCCCTCCCAACACAATACACACACACACACACACACACACACGAAAAAAAAAAGTATTGATTTAGAGGGACCCCTCAGAAGGTGGCAAGTCTCTGTTGGGGGAAGGAGAAGAGTTGACAGATGGAACAATTCTTGGCCAGGCATGTTGACTCACACCTGTAATTCCAGCATTTCGGGAGGCAGAGGCAGTAGGATCAGTTGAGCCTCCTATTGCTGCTGCAAGCTATCAGCGCACCCCTGTACTCCAGCCTGGGTGACACAATGAGACCCTATCTCAAAACAAACAAGCAAAACCTATAATTCAGCAGCTTCTGGACAGAGTGGAGGAGCTGCCTAGCTGGTCTGAAATCTCCATTGGAAGAGTACTAAACACTTTAGGAAGGTCCTGAAGTCTTTCTGGAATGATTACTTGAGAGGTGTCATTTTGAAAGGCACACTGGGTGGAAGTTTACAAAGGGTAAAGAAGCATTGCATACAGTCATATTGAATACTTTATGTTAGAATCCTAACTGTTTAATGTTTATGTTTTTATTTTTTAATGTTTATGTTTTTATATATTGTTTTATTTGATACTTTATAATGTTTGTAAATTTCCACATTTGAAATATGTTGAGTATTTAATTTCACTGATTTCTAAACATTGTTAAACTTCTGCACACTTTTCAATTAAAATATTAGTATTAATACTTGCATGTATTAATACATGGAGTAAATGCCAAGATACTGGTAGTGCAATTTGCTCTAGAATTATAATTATTACTTTGATTTTTCTGTCATGTTTAATGACAGGTTCAAAGACCATTTAAATTCTTCATTTGGAAGTTTTTAAATCTTAGAAAATTTTGAATCCATGTGTATGAAATTGCAGATAGGAGTTTTTATTGGTGACAGACATGTTCAGCAATAAAACCATCTAACAATGGAAACATTTCTAAACATTTATTATTATACAAAGAATGTTCTTTTTTTAAAGCAACTACTTTCTCAGGTAATTAAAATACTATCTTTATCTTGAAGGGAGATAAATTAAGTATGTGGGAGGGGGTTGTTTTTAATATCCGCTGTGTACCTATGTAGCATACTATTGACAACTATGTGTCATCATAGAAAAAGTCATCAAATTCGGAGTAGTTGTTTCTTGTAGAAGAAAAATAGGTAGCTTGTTTAAGTTTGCCACAACATAACCGATAAATTTCTGTATGATACAAAAGATTTTTTAGTCTCTCTCAACCTCTCTACTAAATTTTGAAAGGATGTGTCCACTTAAAATCTATTTTTAAAAGTTTATTTTTGATATATCACATGTACAAAGAAGTGCCTCATATATGTACAATTTAAGAAGTATTTATAGGCCAGGTACAGTGACTCATGCCTGTAATCCCAACACTTTGGGAGGCCAAGACAGGAGGATTGCTTGTGCTAGAAGTTTGAGACCAGCCTGGGCAATATGGCGAGACCCTGCCTCTATTTTAAAAATTTTTTAAATTAGCCAGGCATGGTGGTGTGCGCCTGTGGTCCGAGCTACTTGGGAGGCTGAGGCTGAGGCAGGAAACTTGCTTGAGCCCAGATGGTTGAGGCTACAGTAAACCATGGCCTAGACCTCTGGCCTAGGCGATAGAGTAAAACGCTCTCTCAAAAAAGAAAGAAAGAAAGAATAATAAAGCCAACACCCATCCAAGCAACATAACGTAAAAACGCAGTTCTCCATGTGTCCTTCACCAAACACATCCCCCATCCTCCCTAGGGATGGCCACTATCTTGACTTTGTATAATAATTTCCCTATGGTTTATAATAGTTTTGTTGTCTGTATATCCGTAAATACTGAATTCAGTTGCACCTGGTTTTGTACTTCATTTGGGGTACAGACCTTCTTAAGAGTGATGACATTGTTGTTAAATTTCAGAGAAGCATAACTGGTCAGTAGGAGGGTGGAGACAGATGTATAAGCCAAAAATTTTTAAGGAATTTAAGGAGTGGAATCTAGAAAAGGTATTAGGTAGAAATAAGGTTTCTCTGTTTATATGTGTATTAAATGAAAATATGAGGTTTGACTCACATTTTAAAATATTTTGTAAATTTTGCTTAATATTGAAAGCATTTTTTCTGTGGCATGACCATAAATATGTATAAGGTAAGATAAATATGACTTCTTTATTTTCAGTGTGGCACAGCTGAACTACATTTCAAATGAGAAGTAATATTGATAGGGAGCAGTCATGTGAACTATGATCAAAAAAAGAAAGCCCAAGTTTCAAAAGTCTTATTCTGAATATTCTCTGTATAGTATTGTTTAATTTTAAAAGTGTTTTCAGATCCAACTAAAGTTCAATTTAAAAATATAGTTTATATTTTTTCTTCTCAAATGAAGCTTTAAGCATATGTTTCTAATAATTCAGTTAAATATGCTGAGTTGTATATTTTTTGAAGAGACTGTTTTGAAAAGATTCCAGAATATTTGTTTGAATAGGCACTCAGCATCTCGATGAAAACTGTTGGAAAAGAAAAACTTTCAGAGTCATTCTGCCCTCAGAGTAGTCAAGCCAACTAAACTGGTGCAGTTAACACTTCTGTGAGAAACCAGGAGCCAAGATATTTAGCACTTCCTGACTGCTTTTCAGCAAGCAGGCCTCAAACCAACTTAGTGGTTGGAACTAATACCATTGAATTTTTAAAGTAAAAGGCTAGCAATAGAACACCTACATCTCTTTCTATCAGTATGATACTTATCAGTCTCTTTTGGTAATCCATGACTAGCTTCAGTCTTTGCATTATGTTGGTATTAAAGCTATCACTGAATTTTGTAGGGCATCATTCTTGCGAAGCAAAAAGAATGCACTATAGAGTGTGACCCCAGGTATAATTAAGCCATCTGCCAGATATAAATATTTTTATGTTGCTTTTTAGTACCACTGAGTGTCGTAGTAGAGATACAAATTATATTGGACATCATAATGCTTTGGGATAATTGGTAGTTACAGCAGACTACCAAATTTACAAGTAGGGATTGCGTTTTCAGCTTCTGACCCATTCATTTTTATTATATCCCTTTGAAATATATTGACACCACTTAAGTCACTAACAATAATATGCTTAGTGTCTTAGTTCATTTTATACTGCTGTAACAGAATACCTGAGACTGGGTAATTTTAAAAGAACAGAGATTTATTTCTTATAGTTCTGGAGACTGGGAAGTCCAAGGTCAAAGGGCCCACATGTAGGGAGGGACTTCATGCTTATCACCACATTGTGGAAGGGCCAAAGAGACCGTGAGAGAGAGTAGGGGGAAGGAAGGGAACTGAACTCATTCTTTTACCAGGAACCCACTCCTATGATACTAACCTGCTCCCAAGATAATGTCATTAATCTGTTTGTGAACTCAGAGCCCGCATGACCTAATCACCACTTAAAGGTTCCACTGTTGGAACTGTTGCATTAGGGATTTTCTTCCAACACACAAACTTTGGGGGACATATTCAAACCACAGCACTAGTATATATGATACGTCATATTGATCCCTATATTCACATATTTGCTCTATAAGTGCTCTATTTACATATTCATTGAATTGACCTATATAGTACCCAGCATATTTAGGTAGTGTGGTAAAGAACAAATAATAAAAGATTCAAAGATTCTGTATGCTAACTAGAGAGATAAAACTAAGTTTAACACCTCTGCTACCGTTTCTGAAATATCACAGAATTAATAAGAAAAATAGCAGAAATTAAATGTTCAGTCACTTGGTTTTTCAAGTACTTCCCACAAGATTAGATTAATGGCTGGGTGTGGTGGCTCATGCCTGTAATCCCAACACTTTGGGAGGCGAAGGCAGGCAGATCACCTGAGGTCAGGAATTGGAGACCAGCCTGGCCAACATGGTGAAATACCGTCTCTACCAAAAATACAAAAATTAGTCAGGCATGGTGGTGCACACCTGAGTACATGTATTTGTACAACATTATCAAAACAAACGAACAAAGACCTATAATTCAGTAGCTTCTGGACAGAACGGAGGAGCTGCCTAGCTGGTCTGAAACCTGAGTACTACCAGAGTAGTCCCAGCTACTCTGGAGGCTGAGGCCAGAAAATTGCTTGAACCCAGGAGGTGGAGGTTGCAGTGAGCTGAGATCGTGCCACTGCACTCCAGCCTGGGCGACAGAGTGAGACTCTGTCTCAAAAAAAAAAAAAAAATTAGGTTAACAGTATCTCCAGAAATGATTACCATATATTACTACATGTTAAGTTTCTTTCAGAACTGTAAGTATAAAGTAGTTATGTGGAACCAATGATAAATCTGGATTTTTTTTCTTCTTTATTTGGATCTGTGCCTGAAATGGCAAATTATGTACAATTTGGGGCACAGTGTCACTTATGACTTCAAGGAGTCTAAGAATCAGCAGTCTAAGAATCTTTTATGAAAAGATACAGTCTTTTCATAAAACTCTGCCTGGTCTTTTCATTTTGGATAGTATATTACTGGAAACTTCAGAAGAAAATGAGGGAGTTTCAGAAAGAAACCGAAGAGGTTGGTGACTGAAAAGGATGATTGAACACCAAAATCTGCAGTTGATTAGGATGCAGTCGTGGAAAGGAAGCATATATATAAATAAGAGGGTATGTTACTAAAATCCACAAAAAGTAGAATGAGGCAAAATATCTCCATTGTCCTGATGTTCCATTTTATAGTGATTTGGATAAGTTTCATAAGGGATCTGATAGTTGAGGTCACTAATCCTTAATACATGAACCAAGGAATAAGAATTCTGTTTATCATACGAAATAGCTTTGGCCCATAAGGAAGGAGTAGAGACTCTTCAGGAGAGGGACATTTTAGTCCATAATTTCTCTGATTTAGTGCCAAAAGCTTTTTTGAGAGACTATTCAAAGCTGTCTTAAGTTTCATTGTTGGAAACTGATAGCTGCTATATTTCTTTTTAATAACTGTTTTGAGTTCTTTCTGTTTTGTCTTCTCTGATGCTAAATTCCTGAAGATTAAAAAAGTGTGCTTAAAGTAAAAGTGTTATGAGACAAAAGCTTTATTCTGTGGATAGGATAATACTTCTTTTGTGACATTTTCTTTTTGCACCAAAAGTGAGAAGTCAATGCCTTGCCTTTGTGCATCCCATTACTAATGTAGGACAAGAAGTTATTTTCTTCAAAGGCTGACTTCCAGAATTTTTGGCTGAACACTTTTTGTCAAGTGTATATTCCCTTCTGTAGGCCTTTCTATATAGAGCCCACAAACATCGTGAATGTGAATCATGTCATTCAGAGGGTTAGTGACCATGCCTCCGCCATGAACAAGAGAATTCATTACTACAGCCGGCTCACCACTCCTGCAGACAAGGCACTGGTAAGAGACAAAACATTACTAATAGTCTAAAATTCAGTTGAAATGAACAGTGAACAATATAAGCCAGGGCACCTCCCAGTGATTGAACTTTTTTCTGACTGTATTTCAAGGACAGCATCATGCAAAGTCAAAGACAGTAATTAATACACTTCCTACATGTCAGGCCAGTTCATTCTTACCTAAATTTGACACAATCTTTCTGTGTTGACAACAACCTGGAGATTTTTTTGGAAAATTCCCCTGATCCTCATGCCCCAAATCTCTGAGGAGGATAAATTACTTTTGAAATGGCAGGTTAGGCCATTGACTAATAGCAAATAATAACAGGTTCTGCTTAGTGTGGTCAATTTTTAACTTTGAAGCTACAAGGGAAATAGTTTTTTAGAAATTTTCTACAAGAATGGGAAACTGGCTGAACACAGTAACTCATGCCTGTAATCTCAGCATTTTGGGAGGCCAAGGCAAGAGGATCACTTGGGCCCAGGAGTTCAAGACCAGCCTGGAGAAGATGGTGAAACCCTGTCTCTACAAAAAAAAATTTTTTTAATTAGCCAAGTGTGATGGCTCGCACCTATAGTTCCAGCTACTTGGGAGGCTAAGACAGGAGGATCCCTTGAGCCCAGGATGGATCCCTTGAGGATGCAGTGAGCTGTGATTGTGCCACTGCAGTCTCCTGAGCAAGAGAGTGTGACCCATCTCTCTTTTAGATGGTGTGTTGCTCTATCACCCAGGTTGGAGTGCAGTGGTGCGATCTTGGCTCACCACAACCTCTGCCTCCTGGGTTCAAGCCATTCTCCTGCCTCAGCCTCCCGAGTAGCTGGAATTACAGGTGTGTGCCATCACGCCTGGCTAATTTTTGTCTTTTGAGTAGAGACGGGTTTCACCATGTTGGCCAGGCTGGTCTTGAACTCCTGACCTTGTGACCCACCCACCTCGGCCTCCCAAAGTGCTGGGATTACAGGCGTGAGCCTCTGTGCCCAGCCATGTGACTCCATCTCTTAAAAAAAAAAAAAAAGGGAAACTGAAATATGTACATACATAAATATAGTAGTTTCTTATTTAGCATTATTCTTTTATTGATCAAAACCAAGAGTCAAAGGGCCAGATACTAAATGTCTTAGACTTTGAGGTCACATACTGTCACATGATATTCTTCATTTTATGATCATCAAAATTATAAATTAAAAATTTATAAAATTATAAAAACCATTCTCAGGAAAGAGGCTATATAATAATCAGGTTGAAGCCAGATTTGGCCTGTGAGCCAGAGTTTGTTGACCGTTGATCTTCTAAAAATCTCTATTACTATTTTAGGATAAAAAATATGTAAATAATTTGGTAGTTTATAAAAACTACCACATATGGGATATTCAGAAACTTGCAAGTTTAACTGAAAATGAGAACATTCTGGGAGAAAATAGGATTTTAAAGTTAGTATTATTAATAAAAAGAGAACCAACATTCATTAACATATAATAAGGACCAGTGATTGGGCATCACTGGAATGTAGCTATCTCATTTAAGCCTAAACAATAGCTATGTGAAATAAATATTAAGATTTCCTCTTGCATGGCCAAAATAGGGATTTCCAAAATGTTCTAGGTAGGGTAATTTTTTTCTCAATTTTTTTTTGGCTTTTTCCCCTTAGGCCTTGACATTAGTAGTTGTGGTAAAGTCTTAGTTGCATAATGGAATTACTTAAGCCCTTGGAGAAGTAGAGGTAATCCAGTATCTCTGGGTCTAGTTGAGACCTTCTAGAGGCTCTGCTCTTGGAAACAAACCCCTGAGATCTCAGCTGAGCACGTTTATACTTGAATGTATATTGTTTGCCTGGAGATAGAGTCAGCATGTGCACCAAAGTTGAATGCCGTTTGTTAACTGACGCTGAGATGAGTCCAGCAAGTCAAAGTATGTAAACAGTGATATAAAATTAACAATGATATAGCCATTCTTAATGAATGTGTGTACACATCCACACTCGTTTTCTGAAAATCCCAAATTATTTTGGATTTTTAAACTCTTGCTTTTTTAGTTAGATTTTCTATATTTGAAAAAGAATTTTTTAATTCACTAATCAGGGATGCATAGTACTTGCATCCACACTCGTTTTCTGAAAATCCCAAAATTATTTTGGATTTTTAAACTCTTGCTTTTTTAGTTAGATTTTCCATATTTGAAAAAGAACTTTTTAATTCACTAATCAGGGATGCATAGTACTTGTTTATGATAGTTAAAATGTGTCTAGAGGGCCAGGCATGGTGGCTCACGCCTATAATCCCAGCACTTTGGGAGGCTAAGGCAGGTGGGTCATGAGGTCAGGAGATCGAGACCATCCTGGCTAACACTGTGAAACCCCATCTCTAAAAAAAATACAAAAAATTAGCCAGGCGTGGTGGCGGGCGCCTATAGTCCCAGCTACTCGGGAGGCCAAGGCAGGAGAATGGCGTGAACCTGGGAGGCGGCACTTGCAGTGAGCCAAGATTGCATCACTGCACTCCAACCTGGGCGACAGAGCAAGACTCCATTCAAAAAAACAAAAAAAAAAGGTGTCTAGAGTCAGGTGATGTGATGTGTAGAAAATATCCCATTTTGCATTTCCTGGTTCTGACATTTCTCTATGTTTCCTTTTTACCAGATTGCCCCAGACCATGTAGTTCCAGGTCCGGAAGAGTGCTATGTGTATAGCCCATTGGGCTCTGCTTATAAACTTCAAAGTTACACTGAAGGATACGGTAAAAACACCAGTTTAGTAACCATGTGAGTGAAATGGCTTTTTGGAGCATGACTTAAACTATATGTGAATGAAAATTACTGGTTATTTTTTGTCTCAATTAAAATGTTTGAAGAGTCAAACTCCATTTTTTTTACTGCTATTACTCTGTGTTTTCAGTTTTATGATTTGGAATACCATGATGGGAACATCTATACTAAGCATTCCTTGGGGCATAAAACAGGTAATACTAATTTTTCAGCACACTTTTTGCCTAAATGATTTTCTCTTTATATTGCAAGTTTTATAACAGAGGTTTTAATGAATCGACATAAAATTCATGAAAGAAAATAGATGGTTATATTTAGTTTTTCATGAGTTGTCAAGTTTTTACCATGATTGTTTAGGGTAAAATAATTGCATATGAATTTGTGCTTACGTGATGATGTATGCTGTTTTATACTTTTATTTTTAAACAGGCTGGATTTACTACTGGAATGTGTGTCATCATACTGATGGGCCTTTTAACACTTTATTGCTGCTACCGAGTAGTGAAATCACGGACTATGATATGTAAGAATTTGACACAGTGACAATAGATTATGGGTATTAATAAGCATTTCCCTTTGAGGCAGGTCACTAGTGTGTATATGCCACATGTGCGTCAACTGTCTACTTTGTACCTAAAGATTTACTTCTGTAATTCATTGCTTTCAGCTAAATTGAATTTGTTAATAATATATTAGTGGCTGCCTTTGAAATTCAGAGAAGCTGGGAGTTACTTGCAGAGAGCATTCACTGTGGTGCTAGTTTCTTCATAAGAATCATTTAAAAACTCATATTTATAAAATAATGTCTTTGCTAGAACTAAATTGAGAATTCTATGCTTTCTGTCAGTTAATGGTGACTTGTTTTTACCTATTGATACCAAAAGATCTAAATGTTAGAATTTCCTAAATATGAAAATGTAAGCAACTCTCTAGTAATGAATATTTGAAGTTGTGTGAACACCTTACCTCTACTCATATCTACATATTCTGGATCAGGGAAATATATTTTTAGGTTGTTTTAAAGTAGTCTAGGACCTAAACAAACATGCATTATTTCATTAAATCTTAGCAAGTATGAATCAACAGACCAGACTTTGCCTCCAGTTTTTTTCTGTGCCTACTAAGCAGCTTTCTTCTTTATGTTAACCAGATCTAGTGTTAGTCACTGGGCGAGTATTTGTTTAAAAGTCTTCAGAAGCCAGACCTGGTGGTGTGTGCCTGTAGTCCCAGCAACTCAGGAGGCATAGGTGGGAAGATCACTTTAGTCCAGGAGTTTGAGGCCAGCCTTGGCACTGTAGCAATACTCCATCTTAAAAAAAAAAAAAAAAAAAAGAATAAAAAAGTCTTGAGAGAGGATTCATTCTGGTTTCTAAATGGTAAAAGGAGATAATTTTAGCCTCTGGTTTCTAAGGCAAATTGTGGCTAAACTTGGAAGACTTCTTTAAACATATACAGTAAGTTCATATCTTATCTAATTCAGCATCTAATTTAAAATTGGGACAGAGCCCCCAGAGAGTTCTCTCTATAACTTTTTTCTTTTCTTTTCTTTTCTTTCTTTTCTTTTTTTTTCTTTCTGAGACAGGGTCTCACTCTGTCACCCAGGCTGGAATGCAGCAGTGCTGTCACAGCTCACTGCTGCCCGGACCTCCCGGGCACAGGTGATTCTCCCACCTCAGCCTCCTGGGTAGCTGGGACTACAGGTGCATGCCATCATGCCCGGTTAATTTTTTGTGTTTTTCATAGAGACAGGGTTTCACCATCTTGCTCAGGTTGGTCTCGAACTACTGGGTTCAAGTGATCTGCTCACCTCAGCCTCCCAAAATGCTGGGATTATTGGCTGTATAACTGTTAACTCCCATGTTATTAAATTATTCCACACCATTTAAAAAGAAGAGAGGCTGAGGCCCAAGAATTGCTTGAACCCAGGAAGTGGAGGTTGCAGTGAGCCAAGATTGTGCCACTGTACTTCAGCCTGGGTGATGGAGTGAGACTTTGTCTCAAAATAAAATAAAATAAAACAAAATAAAAATCTTCCACCAATTCAGTTTACAAAGTCCACACACCCATAACACAAAGCCTGACATGACCAAAAATAAAGAAAATAATATATAGATGTAAAATTTATTTGTAAAACATTATCATATAGAATCCACAGCATATCAAAAGAATATCCTGTGTCTAAGATAAGGTTTATTCCAGTAATGCAAGAATGTTTCATTATTAAGAAATCCAACATAATTC
Source organism: Theropithecus gelada (assembly GCF_003255815.1). Classification (NCBI taxonomy): domain Eukaryota; kingdom Metazoa; phylum Chordata; class Mammalia; order Primates; family Cercopithecidae; genus Theropithecus; species Theropithecus gelada. The sequence goes on along the minus strand of NC_037673.1, from coordinate 52,560,374 downwards.
ACTACATTAACAAATTAAAGGAAAATTGATAATTGCTTCAATAGCTATCAAAAAGGTACTTAATAGAATTCAGCGCGTGTTTCTGATTAAAACTCTAAGTGAAAAGCACTACTTAAAAATAACAAAGTCTATTTATTCCCAGACAAGTACCAGCACCATTCTAAAATTATGAAATGCTAAAGCAGTTTTCATTGAAGTCAAGAAAACATAGAAATGTTCAAAATTAATCAGTTTTTTTGGAGATATTGTCAAATGCAGCAAAAAAAAAAAACCAAAAAAAAAACCCTAAATATAAAAACTAGAAAAGACTTAGAATTATATTATCAGTCAAAAGATAATTTTATTAGAAATGCTAAGAGTCACTCAGCTCACTGCAACCTCCTCCTCCCAGATTCAAGCAATTCTCATGCCTCAGCCTCCCCTGTAGCTGGGACTACTGGTGCCCACCACCATGCCTGGCTAATTTTTGTATTTTTTTTTCTTTTTCTTTTTCTTTTTTTTTTTTGAAACACAGTCTCATTCTGTCACCCAGGCTGGAGTGCAGTGGCAGGATCTGCAAGCTACGGCTCACTGCAAGCTACGCCTCCTGGGTTCACGCCATTCTCCTGCCTAAGCCTCCCAAGTAGCTGGGACTACAGGTTCCTGCCACCGGGCCTGACTAATTTTTTGTATTTTTAGTAGAGATGGGGTTTCACCATGGTCTCGATCTCCTGACCTCGTGATCCACCCGCCTCGGCCTCCCAAAGTGCTGGGATTACAGGCATGAGCCACCGTGCCCAGCAATTTTTGTATTTTTTGTAGAGATGGTGTTTCGCCATGTTGGCCAGGCTGGTCTCAAACTTCTGACCTCAAGTTGATCCACCTGCCTCGGCCTCCCAAAGTGCTTACAGGCATGAGCCACTGCACCCAGCCAAAACAGTTATTCTTTATAGTGATATTGTCCTCACATTCTTTATCTAGATGTGAATTATATTCTAATGTCCCCAACTTTTCAGGCTTATCACTGCTTTCTGCCATGTACTAGCTGCCATATTTTGCTTCAAAGATGGCAGAACTTCAGTTTTTCCGTATTCATCAACCATGACAATTATTTCAAAGTAGTTCAAAGCATGGGATCATAGAGGAAAAAAGACTGTACAATTATCCTTTGATGACAATTAATATACTCTTTCATAGGTTATACTTATCTATATTCTTTCTTGAACATTGAAATGTAAAACACAAAGTTTATATTGTTAATATAATAACCCTATCATGGAAAAGCAAATGGTTTTAGTTTTTTGTTTTCTTATGTAAATGTATATCCTAAATGATAGGAATCTCTAAATACATGCTTTTTAAAGTTAATCATATTGTATTTTAGTTGTCTTCTACTTTATTACCTATTTTTTAGTACATGTTATGTTTCTACAATCACCATTTGTGTCTCTTAATGATTGTATACAGTTGCGCATGGCAGCTCTATTGTATTTGTTTAATCATTGCCCTATGTCGTATGTTAAAGTCATTGCTTGTTTTTGCTATTCTCAAGAATACTCTTCTAAAAATATTTTATATATACTTTCTGTATTCTTTTAAATTACTTTCTTTTTGGTGCAGTGGTGGGATCATGGTTCACTGCAGCCTCAACCTCCTGGTCTCAAGGGATCCTCCCACCTCAGCCTCCTGAGTAGCTGGGACTACAGGTGCACGCCACCACACCTAGCTAATTTTTGTATTTTTGTAAATATGGGATTTTGCCATGTTGCTCAGGCTGGTCTCCAACTCCTAGGCTCAAGCAATCTGTCCACCTCAGCCTCTCAAAGTGCTGGGATTATAGTCCTGAGCCACCATGCCCAGCCCTCTTTGTCTTTTTCATTGTAATTTGTTTCTTCAGTTGCTAGGAGAGGATAACCTTTCATGTTCTATTTCTACATTATGTTTTTTAACTTTTTTGTTATTTAATTTCTTTCTTTTCTTTTCTTTCGTTTTTTTTTTTTTTTTTTTTTTTTGAGATGGAGTCTTGCTCTGTCATCTAGACTGGAGTACAGTGGCATGATCTCAGGTCATTGCAACCTCTGCCTCCCAGGTCAAACGATTCTCACGCCTCAGCCTCCAGAGTAGCTGGGACTACAGGCGTGCCACTATGCCCAGCTAATTTTTTTGTGTTTTTTGGTAGATATGGGGTTTCACCATGTTGACCAGGCTGATCTCAAACTCCTGACCTCAAGTGATCTACCCACCTCGGCCTGCGAACGTTCTGGAATTATAGACATGAGCCATCACGCCCAGTCTGTTTGACTCAGTTTTCTGAAATTTATATTGGCATGTGGTAGAAAGTGTGACTCAAGAAACTTTCCCCAATGTTGTTGTTCGAATATGCCCAATATTACATAATATTTTCTGGCTCTTACTGATGTATTTGTCTAACCTTAGTTTATTACTTGCTTTTATTAATTATAAAATGTTATGATACTGTAATCTGTTTCTCAGGTTACCTGTACTATTTTATTTACATTTCTTTTTTTATTTTTCTATAATTTTTTAATTTTATTATCTCATAATATATTCTAATGTCTAGCGATAGAATACCCATAATATTTCGCCAAATATTTTGAGTTTATTTGGGGAACACAGATTATGAATATGGAATATATGTTCAACATTTAGTTTTATTCTTTCTCTTACTTTATCTAGCTTCGTTGGATACCACTACCTGGGAATATCCAGATGTCTGCAGACATTATTTCGGCTCCTTTGGGCAGTGGTCGAGTCTCCTTTTCTCCTTGGTGTCTCTCATTGGAGCAATGATAGTTTACTGGGTGCTTATGTCAAATTTTCTTTTTAATACTGGAAAGTTTATTTTTAGTAAGTATCTATATCATATGCTTTTAACACAGTACTTTCAAATGCAATTACCACTGTAATGTTAGTTCTAGCCTTAAATTCTAGGACTTGGGATAAATAAAATAAGAAGTAACATATATAATTTTGGAAAATATATTTTATTCAGTTTGCTTTCTGTGGTTGTGATCTCAAATATAGTGTACGCTTATTTCCAAACATTAATCTTTGAATGAATAATATTCCTCCAAAATCTTTAGTTAATATAAAAATATGTCTATAATCCAGCAGATCTTTTAAGTTTGTTTCACTAAAGAATTTGATATGTAGACTCTAGGGGAAACAAATTTCAGCCACTTATTTTCAACATATTAGGATGTAAGATTAGGAAGTCAAAGAATAATGGAATTTATGTGATAAATATGTTATTAATATTTATATATCACAGAATTATAATTTACCTAAATCAGCTACTTAAATTCTGAAGAGAATCTTAGAAATCAGTCCAAATACTTTTTATAATTTTTTTTAGGTTGGATAGAGGAAGTTCATTTTTTTACTTAATGAAATTTTTTTTTTTCTTTTTTTGAGACAGGGCTTTGCTATGTTGCCCTGGCTGGTCTCAAACTCCTGGGCTCAAGTGATCCCCCCACCTCAGCCTCCTGGTTACAGGCTCATGCCACTGTACTGAACTGGAAGTTTATTGTATAAGATACCAAACCTTTTTCCATATAAAGGTTTTACTAAAGTTTTCACTAAGTTTAATGTATGTTTAGCAGCTTTAAATAAAACATATATTTAAAATCTGGATTTATGTGAAAACCAAATTTCAAAATAAGTCCTAACATAATCACAACAGCTAATTTCCCTAAGAGCCTTTGAATGAGGGAGATAAATTCTGTTTTATTTTAAACTTTAAAGAATAAAATTAACTTTCTAATTTTTATTGCCAAGCATTTTTATTGTTTTTTTGGGGTTTTTTTGAGACGGAGTCTTGCTCTGTCACCCAAGCTGGAGTGCTGTGACACAACTTGGATCACTGCAACCTCCACCTCCCAGGTTCAAGTGATTCTCCTGTTTTGGCCTTCTGAGTAGCTGGGATTATAAGCGCCCATGATAATACTCAGATAATTTTTGTATTTTTAGAGATGGGGTTTCACCATGTTGGCCAGGCTGGTCTCAAACTCCTGACCTCAAGTAATCCTCCCACCTCGGCCTCCCAAAGTGCTGGGATTACAGGCATGAGCCACCACGCCTGGCCTCAAGCATCTTTATTGTTTTTAAAGAACTATGAAATATTTCAAACTACAAAAAAATGCAAAAGCTAATATAAATACCAGTATACTGACTAATGAGTTTTCGGGTCTCATTTGTCATTTTTATTAGATCTCTTTTTTTTTTTTTTTTTTTCGGTAGAGACAGAGTGTCAGTATGTTGCCTAGGCTAGTTTCTACCTCCTGGCCTCAAGCGATTCTCCCATCTCAGCTTGCTAAGTGGCTTGAATTGTAGGCATAAGCCAGGTGTGGTGGCTCATGCCTGTAATCACAGCACTTTGGGAGGACGAGGCGGGTGGATCACCTGAACTCAGGAATTTGAGACCAGCCCGGCTAACATGGTGAAACCCCGTCTCTACTAAAAATACAAAAATTAGCTTGGTGTGGTGGCGCATGCCTGTGATCCCAGCTACTTGGGAGCCTGAGTCACGAGAATCTCTTGAACCTGGGAGGCAGAGGTTGCAGTGACTGAGATTGTGCCACTGCACTCCAGCCTGGGCAACAGAGCAAGACTCCATCTCAAAAAAAAAAAAAAAAATTATAGACACAAGCCACTGTGCTTAGTTAGTTCTGTATTCCTATAAAAAGAAAATATTATGGATAGTGTGGAAGCCCCACATGCACTCCTTCTCCATCTCATTTTCCTTCTCTTAATTTGGTGTTTATCAATCCCATGCACTTTTTGGACTTTCACTGCATGAATGTAAGAGCAACATATACTATTTGGGGGTTTTTTGTTTTGTTTTTTGGGGGTTTTTTGTTTTGTTTTTTTGAGATGGAGTCTCACTCTGTTGCCAGGCTGGAGTGCAGTAGTGAGATCTCAGCTCACTGCAATCTCCACCTCCCAGGTTCAAGCAGTTCTCCTGCCTCAGCCTCCCGAGTAGCGGAGGTCACAGGTGTGCACCACCACACCCAGCTAATTTTTGTATTTTTAGTAGAGACAAGGTTTCACCATGTTGGCCAGGATGGTCTCTATCTCCTGACGTCATGATCCGCCCACCTCAGCCTCCCAAAGTGCTGGGATCACAGGTGTGAGCCGCGGCGCCAGGTGGCTTGTTTTTAATCTACGCAAATGCTTCTGCAACTTGCTTTCTGTCTTTCATCATCTCTATTAATACACAAAGTTCATTCTAATTGTTTGTAGTATTTAGTAATATGAATATACAACTTTTTTATCTGTTCTCATTGATAAACATTTAATTTGTTTTCACTTATTGTGCAAGGCTTTATTAAACATCCTTATTTCTGTCTCCTTGTGTACATGGCGGGGAGTTTCTCCAAGCTATGGACCTTATAGACACATTTCTGGAACTTAAGATATTCACATTTTCAACCTTACTTGAAATTGCAGAATTGTTCTTTATCATGCTTGTACCACTTAACACTCCTGCCAACAGTTTATGAAAGTTCCCCTTGTTCCACATCCTCACTCACACTCAGTATTATCAGACTTAAATTTTGCCATCAGGATGTGGTTTTAATTTGCATTTCTCCTCATAAGGAGTGGCATTAATCATCTTTTCTTAATTATATTGACCATTAAATAGCTTATTCATATCCTTTGCCCATTTTTCTATCAGGTTATTGGTCCTTTTCTTACCTATAGGAACTCTGTAAAGTTTGAATACTAACCTTTTATCCATTATTGTGTTGCAAATATCTTCTAATTAGTGACTTGTCTTCTCTTTTTATATGGTAGCTCTATGTTATTCAAAAGTTTTTTATTTTAAAATTACTGTTTTTCTCCATTATGATTCACAACTCTTCCATATACATTTTAGAATCAACTTATCAAGTTCCACAAAATTCCAATCAGAATTTGATTGGAATTGCATTGATTTTATCAGTTGGTACACAGTACAGTAATTGATATCGTTGCATATTGAGTTAGAATTTGATTGACATTGCATTGGATTTATTGATGTGGAGAGAATTTATATCATTTAGATACTGAGTCTTCCTATTCATGACTTTGGCATGGCATAGTTGTTTGTTTATTTAGGTTTTCAAATTTTTTTTTGATAAAGATCTTACATATCCTTTTTTGTGGACTTTTTCCTCGGGATCTTAACATTTTTTCTGTAACTATAGTTTTAGTATACAAATACGCAGTATAAAAACTGCGTATTTTTTATAATAAAATATAAAAAATCTCAAACACATACAAAAAAAAACAGAATAGTATAATTTCTCCTTGCCTAGTTTAAACAGTTATCAACATTCTGTCCTTTTAAAATCATCTATAGTAGTGTTTTTCAACCATTTTTTCATTATTGTCCCTTCAAGGAGCCTTTTAGATATTTTTTTCTGATCACCCCTCCCATGAAATTTTAATACCAAAGATATACTGTAAATCTCTTTATGAACTGTATACATATATATGCTTTATCTGTAAGAAGAGTTTCTTTCACCCCCTAAGAATGAATTTTGTCCCTTTTGAGACTAACATCACATCCATTAAGAAGACATAAACCATGCTACTCCCACTCCCCACCTAGTTCAACTATTAGTATATATATAGTGTTTCTTTTAGATAGAATTTACTCATTGAAATAAACAAGTCTTAATTATACATACATACATCTATACAACCCACACCTCCTTCAACAAATAGAACATTTCCATCTTCCCAGAAAGCAATGATATATTTTTGATTATACAGTCAAATTATTTGTTGCTGTTATAAAAGAACCTAATTACATTTTGAATGTTTTTTTTTTTTTTTGAGACAGGGTCCCACTCTTTCACCCAGCCTCTGGGGTGCAGTGGTGTGATCACAACTCACTGTAGCCTTGACCTCTCCAGGCTCAGGTGATCCTCTCACCTCAGCCTCCCGATCTAGCTGGGACTACAGGCAAATACCACCACCATGCCTGGATAATTTTTGTATTTTTTGTAGAGACAGGTTTCGTCATGTTGCCCAGGCTGGTCTTGAACTCCTGAGTTCAAGTAGTCTGCCCGCCTTGGCCTCCCAAAGTGCTGGGATTACAGTCATGAGCCACCGTGCCCTGCCCCTTGAATGTTTATCTTGAATCTAGCAAACTTACTGAACTCTTACTGATTCTAAAAATTTTGTAGCTGGGCATGATGGCTCACACCTGTAATCCCAGCACTTTGGGAGGCCGAGGTGGGTGGATCACGAGGTCAGGAGATCGAGACCATCCTGGCCAACACGGTGAAACCCTGTCTCTACTAAAAATACAAAAAAAATTAGCCAGGCTTGGTGGCTGGTGCCTATAGTCCCAGCTACTCGGGAGGCTGAGGCAGGAGAATGGCACGAACCCGGTGGGGCAGAGCTTGCAGTGAGCGGAGATCATGCCACTGCACTCCAGCCTGGGTGACACAGTGAGACTCCGTCTCAAAAAAAAAATAGAAATAAAAAATAAAAATTTTGTAGATGCACTTTGTATTTCCTATTTAAATAATCATATCATCTGTGAATTTAAAAAGCTTTCTGGCTGGGCTTAGTGGCTCACGCCTATAATCTCAGCACTTTGGGAGGCCAAGGCAGGCAGATCACCTGAGGTCAGGAGTTTGAGATCAGCCTGGCCAGCACAGCGAAACCCCGTCTCTACTAAAAGTACAAAAATTACCCAGGCGTGGCGGTGGGCCCCTGTAATCCCTGCTACTCAGGAGGCTGAGGCAGGAGAATTACTTGAACCTGGGAGGTGGAGGTTGCAGTGAGCCATGGTCGTGCCACTGCACTCCAGCCTGGGCAACAAGAGCGAGACTCCATCTCAAATAAAAATAAAATAAACCTTTCCAGTTATTTTTTAATAGTTCATATATGTATACATACATTTATATTTATAGACATGTAATTATATATACGTACACAGATACGTATAAACGTGTGTGTATCTATATGTATATGTTGATGGTTTTTTTTTTTAAGTGTGAAGTTGCATTGAAGCAGTGCCTGCAGATATTCTTATATTGTTCATAAGGAAATCTTTCTAATGTTTCACAATATTATGTTTGTTGTGGGATATCAGTTGTACCCTTTAATAATTTAAAGACACTTCCATCTGTTGTCTTATTAAGCATTTTTATTAAAGTGGTTGAATTTTATCAAGTACTTATTCTACATCTCTTGAGATAATCAAAATATACTAAGAGACAATCAAGAGATTATCTTAATTAAATTTTCTCCTTTATCAATATGATGAATTAAATGAATACAGTTTGTAAAATTTAAAGCATCCTTGTATTGTGGGGTAAACTTAGTCATGACATGTATTTTTCAAATGCCTGACTGGATTGAGTTTGCTTTTTTTAACATTTGTTTAGACCTTTTGTGTCTTTTCCTAACAAATATTGGCCTGTGGTTTTTTTTTTCATGCTGTCCATGAGCCTTGGTGTGTTAGTTTCCCAAGGGTGCAGTAACAAATTACCATTAATATGCTTACAACAACACGGATTCTTTCATAACTATGGATACTAGAGATGTGAAATCAAAGGGTGAACAGGGCCCTGGTCCCTCCTAAGGCTCTAGGGAAGAATCCTTCCTTGCCTCTTCCTAACCTTTGTTGGTTGCTGGTGGTCTCTGGCATTCCTTGGCAAGTAGGTGCATCACTCCAGTTTCTCCCTCCTTCTTCACATGGCCCTCTTCCCTCTGTGTGTCTGTGTCCAAATTTCCCTCTTCCTATAAATTGGGCTGGGTACGGTGGCTCATGCCTGTAACCCAGCACTCTGGGAGGCCGAGGCAGGTGGATCACCTGAGGTCAGGAGTTTGAGACCAGCCTGGCCAACATGGCGAAACCCTGTCTCTACTAAAAATACAAAAATTAGCTGGGTGTGGTGGCAGGTGCCTGTAATTTCAGCTACTCGGGAGGCTGAGGCAGGAGAATTTCTTGAACCTGGGAGATAGAGGTTGCAGTCATGCGACTGCACCCCAGCCTGGGTGACAGCAAGATTCTGTCTCAAAAAGATAAAAATAAAATAAAATAAAAGACATCATTCACTGGCTTTAGGGCCCACCCTAATCTATTATGACCTCATCTTAACTTGATTATATCTACAAAGACTCTATTTTTAAAAAGGTCACATTCTGAGGTTTCTAGTGGACATAAAATTGGGGTAAGAGGAATGCTATTTAACTCAGTACACTTTGTGTCAAGATTTTACTAGCCTTGTTGTAAGTCTTTGGCATCAAGAAATTACGCAAAGATTCATAAATTCCAATCTTAAATCATAAACAACCCTTGGAGATATTATAAAAACCCAGAGTACTACACTGTTTTTTTTTTTTTTTTTTTTTTTTT